>NC_056739.1:1756880383-1757015383 GCF_019279795.1 Protopterus annectens
ACACCAAGTAATGGTCTGCTGTCCAAGAAGTATGTCCATTACATTTTCCCCCGCAACAGAGGTAGCTGTGGCTTGCACACATCTTATAAACCATGGAATGGATCCAATATTTGAAAGGTAGCACTCAGGAGTGGGAGAAGTAGCCTTACTTCATCATTGCATATACCATGGCAAACTGTGCAGACAGTCATGTATGCAACTATGAGGTATGGGACAACATTAATGTAGAAAATAAACAGATGCCCATCCAAGACAGATGACAGCACATGTTGCAAACTGGTCACAGAGGCTACCCAGAAACAGGCAGAAACACCAAGGGACTTGCAGGAATGTCTAGCAAGTACTTCCTGTGCAGTAACTGTATCGACAATCACCTGGAATCTGCATAAGTGTGGCCTATGTGTTATGGTAATCATTTGGAAGAGTTGTTTCACAGGAAACATCCAGGGATCCCTACAGGTAGCATATGCAAAACATCAAGTCTCCCAAAGGCATATGTTGCATTGTGTAATGGTGTACTGAGATGAAGGCTGAAACCTACAGACAGTATTAATAAAGATATATGTTGTGCACAAGCATCACCTCACTCCACCTCAGGCCCACCATCCCCATTTTTATCTTGCTAGTGCCAGTGTACACTTTTAGGTTTGCTGTTCACTAGCAGGAACTAGGCCAGTAGACATGGCATTCTGAATTTGGAACACTGCAAAATGACACTCATGTGTGGCCCATAGTTGTCAAGCATTTGCAATAAGGCTGAGGATGGGGAGGGTTGTCATCCTGAAACACAACAGTGAACTGAAGCATACATGCAAAGCTCGCTAAGAATGGCTGTATCTGAACACAGTCAAAGTCATGAATTGTGCCAGACATAACCCTGACTCCACAGCAAAGGCACTGTGTGACCTCCAATGGCTGTGCACATGAGCTGTCCTTGCAATCCAGCAGAGTTGGGGGACATTTGTAGGGCAGAGTGACCAAATAATGGCAAGTGAAGATGGGCCATGCTAGTATACCCCTTCCAGGAATCATGTCTGCTGTAGTTCATGTAACAGGTGCTGCAACAAACAATTGTGTTAAGGGTTTGCACACTTATGCAATCCACGTATTGTATGCATCTCAGTCAGCATCTGCACAACTAACACATTTGTTTGATACTGCATTTGATTGCACAGGTCATATGTCACATATTAGGTGTGTAATGTTAACATATGCAGTATTGCATATCATGGAAGAGGCTAGCATGTCAACAAGGGTGTATATGTTCCTCATAGCCACAGTAAGCTTTGAAGGTTGTCAGTGTAATTGGATTTTATTGCTCATACATGCACTTCTAATGATGAGATCTGCAAATCAGAGGTCAGGCATTCACTATTGACATCTGTCCTCATATCATCCCAGGTATGTTTCAGACAAACACATAGGGGCTGTGAGCACCAGAGCAAACATAACTGTCACACATATACACATTCAGCAATGGTGTGTACACTCGTGAGGTATGGTGCACAGTACATGACAGGGTGTTGAACAGGTGCACAGCAATACTGTGTACATGGGTACAGTGTGTTGCAGGGGAAGGGACATCACCTATTAACATAACTCATGCATCACAGAGATGTATAATGTTGGTAACAAGGATTGAGTATAGCTGCAGTGCATGCTGTTGAGTGCCAAATGTCATAATGTCATGCATGTTGACTGTTGGGAAATGAGAGGTCTGTGTAATATCTTTGTGCCACCTCACCTGTAAGTGTGTGTGTGTGTGTGTGTGTGTGTGTGTGTGTGTGTGTGTGTGTGTGTGTGCGTGCGTGTGTGGGAGTGAGTGCATGTGTGTGTGTGTGCGTGCGCGCAAGCGTATGTGTGTGCATGCGTGTGTGTGTGTGTGTGTGTGTGTGTGTGTGTGTGTGTGTGTGTGTGTGTGTGTACAGGTAAGCAATGACGTCCAGGTCTTAAATTACGTTTTTTGTTTTCCCCTCACAGTTGGCGAGGTGGGTCAGGGTCCCTCCTGCAGGCAAACTGTTAGTGTCAATAAAGACTCTGAAAATGATGATAGGTATGGTAAGGCACAGGCAAGGTTGTCAGGGGCTGAAGCTGTGCCATCAGTTGGCATCCCACTTTTATCCACCCCATCCCCGCACACAGTCACAATGTCTATACATACCCCATCACCAGTGGCCATAGATGAGGAATAGTTGGCGGGTGGTGGCATGGGACAGGACAGTGTAGTGACTATGGCAAGTGTGTCTGTACACAGAAGCCATATCCAGATGACCAGTGAGGTACTACACAGGCAGATGTACAGGGGTGCTCGTAGGAGGGATGCTGGCCATCCTGCCTCTGGCAGACGTGCCACAGCAGGTGTCACCAGACGCATGTTTTGGGATGTCATGGAGGCACACGCACATATGGAGCATTACACCAGACAGAGTCTGAGGCTCCAGAGGGCTTCTCATTCTGTTGTACTTGACAACATCCGTGATCTTACAGGTGCCCACCTTTATTTTGCAGAGGTCCTAGATAGACGGTTGGGTGAGATGGTGGGAATCCTCGACCGTGCGGTGTCTGTGTTAAAGCATATGGTGGGAGTAGGGCGGTCCAGCAGACATTTGTCATCATCAGGGGAGAGTACCATATCAGGGCTTCTACCTGTGCCTGTAGAACCCCTGGCAGGCACAGTTCTCGGGTCTATGCTACATATTCGAACGCTTAAATGTTCAAATCGCTAAAGATCGAACTTAGGCGATCAAACATTTAAATGTTCAAATATAAGAAAAAAAATAAATAAATAAAGGGTGTAAGCAGGGGAGAAATCCCCCTGCACCCCACACATGGGGGGGGCTGCACCCCCAACACCACCCACTACTTAAATATACCAACTCCAAGATTGCACTACAGTGTAGGGAATGGGAAATTTTCCGTTTCCACACTGCAGTGCACTGAAATGCGATCTCGGAGTTGGTATACTTAAGTAGCGAGGGTTGTGGGGGGAGCTGGGGGCTTGCTCCCCTGCTTATACCATTTCCTTTTTCTTTTTTTTTTATATTTTTTTTACATATTTGAACATTTAAATGTTGGATCACTAAAATTCGATCTTTAGCAATTCGAACATTTAATCCTTCAAATATGTAATATAGACCCACAGTTCTCGTGTCTGTGGCTGGACACAGTGAACTGTACACCCTGCCATGTATGGTCTGCAGCTGTCCAACAAACCCCTGTATAGGGCAGCCACATGACAGAACTGTGTGCATACATACACACACATATCACCAACACAGCTAAGGCACCTCCATACCTACACACACCACATCTGCACAGCCCATTTGATAAAGACCCCCCTAACACACACACATGTCAACCAAATGGCTCAGCCTAGGTCTCTGGCAAACCCACAACACACCCTGTGCATATGATGATACCTGTGCCACATCTCTGTCATCCATACCATCGATGCAGGGACATGCTAATATGGTTCTGAAGCACAGGGTGAATGTACTAAGGTTTAGCAATGTAATATTGTCTAACATGTTTTCAGCTGGAAAGTTTAATGCTTACATGTCAGGGACTATAGCTGTCCGGCTATGGATGCATTATAGCTGTTATTAACAATGACTGATTGTGGTCTCCATAATGTATTCACTTTTTGTTATAGTTGTCTATGTGTCAACAGGATGTTGGTCTGCTGTTGTTTCCGACAAGGGGTATGGCACTGTAGCGATACATTGACTGTGTCATATCCTGGGCATGGCTGAACACAAGTAACAGGTCTATATAACAGTTACTGCACATGACACATGGCTGATAGGTCTGAGGGGTGTATACAGGTGAGTGCATGGTGGCTGATGTCAGCAGCTCTTCTATAGTGGACAATGGTGAGTGTACTGGGTGGCACACACCAAATGTTTGTTAATAACACACACACACACACACACACACACACACACACACACACACACACACAGCGGCTTTGGTGTTGATGCAATACACAGAGAATACTGTACATATGGATGTACTTAATTTTGTAGTGAACTCATTTTGGCCTATGTAATTCCACCAAAACAAAACAGGCAAAAGATCGCATCAGTAAATAATCAGTCTGGCAGTTTAATGTCATTGACAATGGTACTGACAGGGTATATGTCCTCTTCCCCGATGTAGTGCAATCCTGGAGTTGGTAAATATAGGTGACCTGGTGTGGGTGACACAGCCCTCCACTTTGGAAGGTGTTGGGTGGTGTAAAACCACACATAGTGTGATTAACAACACTTAACCTGTTAACATAAACTGTACAGTATTACAGCAGACTAAGCAGGGGCATGCACACAACAATAACCCCAATGAGGGTGGATGTGCCCACAATATCCACACCCAACTATATATACCAACACCAGTATTGCTGTACAGTTGTACAGTGGGGGAGAGGGCATTTACACATCTACTACTAGTTTTGATGGAATGAATTTCCACAAGATGATTCCTCTGAAATGTTAGCTTTTGCCAGTTAGTTCTCGGACAAATGATCTCCTGGGATGTGTGTTTTCTGCAAACTGAAGTAGATCCCTTCACATACACTCACACTTACTCTCCAACACTGAGAGTAGAATCCCTACCTAGGTACTTATTGCTACTAATGTGTTTGGCCTTAATTGCACACACCACACAGCTTTTAGGATGAGGTGTGTCCCAAGTTGCTTGTTAAGTGAAGAACATCACCAGGCCTTGTACAGTATGGTAATAGGGGATGTACTGGGAATTAATGAACAATACATAGTATGACATACTGTCATATACACACTGACAAACACATAACAGTCATAGACACATCTGAGAGACTTGGGTTTATCAGTGCTAACTACCTTGTCAGTGAGTCCATTCTGTCACAGAGAATTTGCACACAGCACATGCATCATTGGGCTGGATAGTGTAATCAGTTACCTGTACGGTTGATGGTGACAGTGGTCCTCATATAGTATACCTTGGGACATGTACTGGGGGTACTATGGTGTAAAGACAGTATACCCAGGACCCACACCCGACATCGGATATTTTACTCACTGAAACCTATGATAATGCTCAGACATACTCACAATCACACATTGACCAGGAGTGTAATACAACCCATTGTCTATCTGATCTGTGCTACTACAGGGATATGCATTTATTGCACATGCCACAGGGATAGTAGTGTGAGGGGTTTGTCATGGCTCTCCTAATGTCAGCAACATCACTATCCCTTATAATGTATGGCAAGGTGTATTGCATTTGGAGAATGTGGCCTCAGAATGCTGTATCCTACAAATATACACACTCACACACATACACACACTTGCCAGGACTCAGAGGGTAACCCATGCCTACCTACCCATTTGTACAATAGTGTTATGCTGGTACTGCAAGCTCCAGGTAGCTCATAGGGTGAAGAGTGCAACAAGGTACATTTAATGTCAATTACAGCAGCAGCCATTTCTAATCATGGCAATGAGGTTGTAGTGGGTGAGAAGGTGCTCAGGGTATGATCAACTACAAGTTTACAAAGACACAGACACTATTATTCTCATTATTGCACACTGACACATTTAGCAGTCCTGGGTTCCATAGGTGAAGGTGATCCTATGTGTGTACCAGGCTAATGTCCATGGAGAGATGAGAAGAGTAGGAGATGTGGGTACACTGGTATCATGCCACCTGACATTTGTCAGCAGGACATCTATCAACTGATGCCACTTCAGTGATCCCCAGACTGACAGTTAAATGCAACATCTAGTCATCTTGTTTTCTCTTGCAGAGGGCCAGTGAGGTGCTCCAGCTGACAAGTATGCAACATATATTACATAACATGGCCAGTGTCTGGGTTGGAGACCTGTGCCCAAGCATGTTCTGTTGGCTGCGGTAGTCTAGTTGAGGTATCCATGGCATGTGGTGCATACAGGGTGGGATTTCCTAGCTGTGGCATTCATAACACAGCTGGGCAGACATGTCAGTGTCGGGCAAGCATAGATTGCCTTAAGCAGCCAAGATGGATACCTGGCATCTGCACATCTGTGCAGAGGACAAACGGAAATCAGCTAGCCAACAGGTTATACATTAGGATGAATGTTTTGACAGATAGACATCTGACAATGATAGGTATGCCATTACTACATGACAGCAGCCCTCAGTGGCATGTCCTATACACGTCATAGTCTACAGTTAATATCCACATATCAGATCAATATCCAGTAGCAAAAACTTAATAACATACAGCTCACACACCAATAACACACTAGTCAGTACTCAGAGTCCAACTTTCCATGCAGGATGTATGGTTCCAGTACTACAATCTGCAATCTGCTCTTACTTGGGAAAGCACTGCTAATAGTAGTGATGTAATGATACAATACATGCAAGTGTAACTGCATATAACCTGGGATACTACCCATGTATGAAACACATACAAAGAGAAAAGATTGTTGTCCTAGCCATTCACACTCCATGCTGCTGTAATGACAGCACATAGAAGCATGTTATGTACATGGAATTAAATACACTTATTAAAGATGTCATTACCCTGCTATTTCATCAGACTGGAATGTGTGCACCGGTTACCAGGGCTGAGCTATGCTCAGCAGGAGTAAGCATTGCTTAAATGCAAATGATAAGCAGATTTGCGCAATGGCAGGCAAAACCTACATGGTGTAAGCACCTTTTTGTTTAACCATACATTAGCACTGCTTACTGTTGCATAAACCCACTTAAATCTGCTCAAAACTGCCTTAGCAACTCTGTATCCAACAGTCCTTGTTCTGCCTCACAACAAAATAAACAACTATTGCAGGTCCTGAACCCAGTACCCTGTACACTATAGTCACAGCAGTTAACCACTAAGCCACTGGAGATGTGAAGGCATTGGTTGTTTTTTTCAAATATATCTTCCAGTACTCATTCTGAATAGTAGTAAACAACTGCTTTAACTACTGCAATTGTTTAGTACTTGTAAGTAAAAATATTGTTGAATCAGTCATGTTGTTATATCTACATATACACATATCAGATAAATATGGTGGGATACTAATGGAAAGATATATACACCCCTCATGTTTGCATATAGTAAGGATATGGATATATATATATATATATATATATATATATATATATATATATATATATATATAGATATATATATATATATAGCTATACATGTACATACACACACACACACACACATATATATATATATATATATATATATATATATATATATATAGTTTTACCTTCAAAATGTTGAATGCCATAATGTCTAATGTTCATTTGGTTGAAAATAACATCTAAACCCAAAACATTGAATGATCAAAATGTCTAAAATCATTTAATTGAAAAAGCAATGAGATCACCTCTAATATTTTGCAAGGGGGCTACATCCCCCTGCACCCCATGTGGGAAGCTGTACTCCCCACACCCCACTTAAATATACCAACTCTAATATCACACTACAGTGCAGAAATGGGCAAATGTGATAATTTCAACATTGTAAGTTTAGACTAATTTTATTTGAACATTTTGATAATTCAATATAGTGCATTTAACCAATTCATTTTCAGCCATTTAGCATTCAACATTTTGAAGGTAAATCATATATATATATATATATATATATATATATATATATATATATATATATATATATATATATTTATAACATATGCCCATAACATTTAGTGAAGTCATACCTCAGCACCAATAGTCAAAACCGCTTAGTGCAAGGGGATGTAATGTAAGTATTGCAGGTATAAATGTAGAATGTTGCTACAGTAACAGAGGTTGTGCCAACAGATATGTTGGGTAGGAAGTTAATTCTGATACTGACATGTACACCATCAGTTACTAACAGACATCATAAGATCATCATAGTGAAGTACCACACAAATCACAGTAATGATCTTGTGGAATACAGAAGAGACATGACCAATAAACCTGGACAGTCTGAAACAATCTGGTCAGTCCAGAGGTATACACAGAACTCCTTAGTGCAAGATGTGTGGACCAAGCCTAACAAAGTAGATGTTTACAGCCATGTAAGTGGGGATATCGCAGAAACACTGGAATAAAATATCTCACACAGTTGATGCATTCACACACTCCTGTCCATCCTAACACATACTAACTGGAGGAGCATAGGTCCCAAGCCCACATTCTCCCCACTAGTTAGTGATATACATCTTTACAGCATCCCACTGCTTTTTCAGAAATACACAACACATATGGAGGCCAGGTGACAGTACATCTGACAAATATCTAGCCATAACATCACACTAGGTAAATACACTGAACTGCTAGGCATGTCACAAAGCACTGTGCAAACTACAGGCAGACTGCCACAAAACTGACCCAAGTTTCCTATGGGGAAATATACATGTAACTTTCCAATATAGCAGGCACTACAGGCATGTAACAGCATGGAGTAACAGACACCAGTGTGAAAGTGCATACCCACAACCAATCTGAACACAGTCACAGTCACATTATGGTAAGCCTAATTAATAGTACAGTATATGGACTGTGTGAACAAAACCATCCTCATATGTGCCACTCACACACTACTCCTACACTGTAAACTGGAGCAGCATGCAACGTCAGATAGAACATGACCAAGAACAATGACATCTACCACAGTCTGTACACAGGACAAGTAACATATTTACAATACACACTCTGTCAACAATCACCATAAGTACACAGACCTCACTACTGTACATACTACAACAGAATGTCCAGGTTTTGTCCTCAGATATAAGGCCTACTATACATAACATGTCTAGCAGTCTGATAGCTCACTTGACTTGTTATCAGGTATAATGTCAGTAAATAATGATGTACTGTACATATGCACCTTTTACTGCATGACATATGGACAAAGGGTGACAGACATGGGGGACAGAAGCACAAACACATGACCATTATTGACATATTGCTGTGATAAACTGAGAAAATTCCTGGTGTAGCAGTGTTTGTTGTGACATATCTCTTCTGAGGGATATGAAGTCAGTAGCTCACATGGATGTCACCATGTACTGACTGCAATAATCAGAGTATGCTACTTCATTTCTAAAGATAGGAAATGTGTGAATAACACACCACATGTAAGACTCCAAACTCTGGCCAGTCTGTAGATAGCCCTAGGGTTTGGGAGGGTGGTCTGTAGCAGGCTATAAACTGGAAGACAATTTTACCCACTGTTAGCTTCCTCAACCACATAACACTGTCATGCCAGACTTTAATTCATGTAAAACAGCCATATCCACAGAAACCCTGTTCAACCAACATTACTTCAAATGTAGAACAGCAATACTTACATTCTGTCTCCATGTCTGGAACATCCCCCTCCTGTTTGTTGGCCTGTCTCCACAGTGTATGTTGTAAGAGTTATGTCCAACTACTCTCTGTAATGCTATTTGTCAGACACCCACATGAAGTCCTGCTCACAGTGAAGGAAAAGGGCCAACACCCACATGACGTTCTTAGTTATAGGAGTCTATTTCCATGCAATTGGCTATAGGAATGATTTCACAGCTGTTCCACATGCAGTTAGCAAGTGGAGGACTGCAATTCATGCACAGGCCATCAGCTGATCATGAGCATTACTTACAAAACTCAAGCTGCTGCCTATGCAAAATAGATGCACTTTTCCATATCCACCTATGAGGGAGAGAGAGACAGAGACAAAGTAAGAAAGGAAGGGAGTAAGAGCCAAGCGTGTTTGTGTATGATCTGTGAGTGAAGTGGTATCCTGGGTATTATAATGGTTGCCTATACTGTCACATAGTAATTGCACATGGCTGTAAACATTTATGGCTGAGGATTGTCTACAACAACCTCTACAGTGTTTGAAAAATGTTGGCCTTGTAATGTGGACATTGGGACATATAGGTCCTCAATATAATGATGTAGGAAAACCCACACTGCAATAGATCCTGTCATTACACAATCACCCTAACACCCACACAGGATACTGATGACACACACACAAACACACACTTACCAGTACTGAGCTTCAACCCCTACCTGACTATGCATTGTTATTACAGTGTTACCCAGTTACTGCACATGCCACGGAGCTTACATGTTAAAGAGGTGTCCAAAGGTATCTTTGAAGGTGAGTAACATCAGCAACAGGGCTAAAGTAGGGGTAAGGGAAGTGTATTAAGTGTGAATGTCCACAAAAGCAGGTGTCAGTGAAGACACACACACTCTCTCAGGGAAACACATACATTATCACGGTTGGGAGGATTAGGATTAGAACTCCTACCTAACTAGTTTGCTACACTAAAGTATTACACAGTTATTGCAAGTGCCACATAGCTTATAAGGCTAAAACATGGCCAAAGGGTTATTTCAAGGTGAATGACATCAGCAGGTGTGCTAACGTAGGGCAATGGGAGATGTAGTGAGTGTGAATGGCTTCAAAATTATTCATCTCCACACACACATACACACACACACACACACACACACACACACACACACACACACACACACACACACACACACACACACACCACACACCACACACACACACACAATTGCCAGTACTGAGATGCATAGGTTCATTGAATCACAGGTGTGTAGCAGGTGAATGGGCCTGAAGGCTAGGAAAAGGGAATACCATAGCATCAGGCCACATGACAATAGTCTCCAGTGTGGCTCAGGGGTTTAGTCCTGGAGTGTTCCCCAGGGGTGAGTATTCAACATCCACTCATCTGGGTTACTATTGTGGGTGGCCAGTGATGTGCACTGCTTTCCATGTATGTGACCTATATTCCATAACATGGACAGTGTCTAGGTTGTGCATGTGCCCCACATGCATGTTCTTTGACATGTGGAAGTGTATTTGAGGTCACTGGGGCATGTTGTGTGGACAGATTGTTATCTTATTATGGAGCATTCCTGACCTCATGTGGTGAGACCTGGCTATGGAACTGAGGTTGTGCTTGCACCTATATTGACCGCATGATACAGGTATTCAGTAGAGTTAGTGGCATCTATCCATACAGGGCATGTGCATAAGGCATGGTATTCCCCTTGTGGGTTACATTTGCAGACTCTACAGTTGTTGCAGGCGTCCAGTGGTGAGCATAGCAAATGGCCACTGTAAGCATTTATTTGCCTACTGCGGGGATGGAACAGGGTGCCATGTCCTTTTAATTGCTGGATAACACACACTCAGTCAGGAGATGTAACACATCACATTACTTTCTGATGACAGTGGCACTGTTGTGGTCAACAGGCATGTAGTCCACTGCAATCACTCTGTGGTTACTATCTATGAGGTAATATGCAGGGAACTACCAATATAGTGGTTGCTACCTAGCCAAGTGTGTTTATGTATGAGACATTGGTGGAGAGTGTTCTCTGAGTAATAGAAGGGTTGCTTATATTGTTCACCAATCCATAATGTCACATGCAGGGCTATGGATTGTCTACACCAGCCTCTCTGGTATTTGACATCTGTTGTCTTTGTAAGGTGGACAATGTGATATATACTAAGTCCTCAACATAATAATTTAGCAAAACCCACCCCACAATGGACCCAGTTATTACACAATTGCAGCAACCTCCACACAGGATACTGATGACTGGCACACACACAAACACACACACACACACACACACACACACACACACACACACACACACACACACACACACACACACACACACACACACACACACACACACACACACACACACTTTCCAGTACTGAGATTTAAACTCCTACCTAGCTATGTATTGCTACTATAGTGTACTGCATTTATCATGTGCTTCATGGAGCTTATAGGATAGATGTTGTCCCAAGGTGCTTCTAAGGTGAGGAACATCATCAGCCCTTGTAAATACTGGTATTGGGTGATGTAGTGGGTGAGAGATCCCAAAAATAATTTTACCATAAACACACATTCACATTTGCCAGGGATGAGGTTCAAACCACTATCTAATAATCTTTATGGACCATTATGTTATGCATTCACCACATGCACCACTGACCTGACATTGTTTAGGGTTGACAACAGGTACTTTTAGGGTGGATGATATCTGCAGGACTACTAAAGTCAGGTTCTGAGATGTATACTGGGTGTTAATGGGTCCAAAAGCTTTGAGATAAACACATACATATGCACACACACACACACACACAAAGACACTTGCCACATATGAGACTCAAACCCATGCCTGTGTAGTGACTACTACATTGCTCCACATTTATGGCACACATCATGGAGCTTATATGTTGGAGAGCACTCCACAGGTATCTTTGAGGGTGACTAACATCAGCAGCAGTGCTAAGGGAGGGGTAAGTAGAAAGTAATAAGTGTGAATGTCTATAATTTCAGGAATTATCAAGGACACACACACACTCTCTCACACACACAGTTTCACAGTTGCCATGTCTGGGATTAGAACTCCTACCTAACTAGTATGTTACACTATAGCATTACGCAGCTATTGCAAGTGCCATGGAGCTTATGGGGTTGGTCCTTCTCCAAAGGGTTATTTCAAGGTGACTGACATCAGCAAGCTTGCTAAAGTAGGGCAATGGGAGGTGTAGTGACTGTGAATGGCCTAAAAATCATTTGTCTTCATTCACACACACACACACACACAGTTTCACAGTTGCCATGTCTGGTATTAGAACTCCTACCTAACTAGTATGTTACATTATAGTATTACTCAGTTATAGCAAGCACCACAGAGAGAGTAATAAGTGTGAATGTCTATAATATCAAGAATTGTCAAGGACACACACACTCTCTCACACACACACACACATAGTTTCACAGTTGCCATGTCTGGGGTTAGAACTCCTATCTAACTAGTATATTACACTATAGCATTATGCAGTTATCACGATCTCCATGGAGTGTATGGGGCTGGCCCTTGACCAAAGTATTATTTCAAGGTGACTGACATCAGCAGGCTTGCTAAAGTGGTAAATAGGAGGTGTAGTGACTGTGAAAAGCCTCAAAATCATTCATCTCCACACACACACATACACACACATGCACATGCACGCACACACACACACACACACACACACACACACACACACACACACACGTGAGCACACACGTGCACACATACGCACACACACACATGCACACACACACACACACACACACACACACACACACACACACACACACACACACACACACACACACACACACAGTGTTTCACAGTTGCTATGTCAGGGATTAGATATCCTACCTAACTAGCATGTTACACTACAGCATTACACAGTTATCACAAGTGCCACAGAGCTTATGGGGCTGGCCCTTGTCCAAAGTATTATTTTAAGGTGACTGACATCAGCAGGCTTGCTAAAGTGAGTAAATAGGAGGTGTAGTGAATGTGAAAGGCCTCAAAATCATCCATCTCCATGCACACACATGCACACACGTGCACACACATGCACACACACACACACACACACACACAGACACACACACACACACACACACACACACACACACACACACACACACACACACACACACACACACACACACACACACACAGAGTTTCACAGTTACCATGTCTGGTATTAGAACTCCTACCTAACTAGTATGTTACACTATAGTATTACTAAGTTATAGCAAGCACCACAGAGTGTATGGGGCTAGCCTTTTTCCAAGATTGCTAAAGTAGGGCAATAGGAGGTGTAGTGACTGTGAATGGCCTCAAAATCATTCCTCTACACACACACACACAAACACACACACACACACACACACACATACACACACACACACACACACACACACACACACACACACACACACACACACACACACACGCACACAAACACACACGCACACACACTCACTCACATACACATAGTTTCATGGCTGTCATGTCCGGGATTAGAACTCCTAGCTAATTCGCATGTTATACTATATCATTACATTATCACAAGCGCCATGGAGCTTATGGGACTAGCCCTTCTCCAAAGGGTTATTTTAAGGTGACTGACATCAGCAGGCTTGCTTAAGTAGGGTAATGGGAGGTGTAGTGACTGTGAATGGCCTCAAAATCATTCATCTCCATACACACACACACACAGTTTTACAGGTGCCATATCTGGGATTAGAAATCCTACCTAACTAGTATGTTACACTACAGCATTACACAGTTATCACAAGTGCCACGGAGCTTATGGGGTTGGCCCTTGTCCAAAGGGTTATTTCAAGGTGACTGACTTCAGCAGGCTTGCAAAAGTAGGGCAATGGGAGGTGTAGTGACTGTGAATGGCCTCAAAATCATCCATTTCCACACACACACACACACACACACACACACACACACACACACACACACACACACACACACACACACACACACACAGTTTCACAGTTACCCGCGCCCTAACCCTAACTTACCTATCCCACCCTAACCCTCATGTCCACACAATCACACACTCACGTGACCCGCGTCCTAACCCTAACTCACCTAACCTGCCCTAACCCTCATGTCCACACAATTGCACACTTACCTGTACCCGTCCGGCAACTTTCCACCACAGAGCTGAAAATACAGAAGCAACAGAAACGGACAACCAAATTCTTTCCCTAGGAAAAAAATATTTTTTTGTTTCTTTGATATTTTCAGCATTCGCTGAAAACGGGTCGATATTAGAACACTCGAAGTTTTGAAACTTCGGTGTTCTAATATAGACCCATGAGATAACATACACTGGCAGTACAGGTGAGGCACAGGCCTTTGAGGACTTTGATGACTGTCGGGCATGTGGTAGTGATGCAGGCCATCTGTAGCAGGCCAGTGCATTCTGTCACTCCTACATTCCCAGGCTGTGAGCCACTGGATTCCCCTGGGATGAGAGGGTAAGTGTGTGAGATGTTAATGGCAATAGTTCCTGTCCATATTAATCCATTGGTCTGGATGCTGGCAGGGTGCCTCTTACAGCTAGGGACACACCTGCATGGGACACTTCTTCAGCATGTGTGGGTATTCCCATACAGAAGTGCAGGTCATACTGTACTCATTCCCAACAGCAGGGATATGACCTGTGATAAACCTGTGGCTGATGTTGGGGTGAGCTGAGTGCATGTGTGATACGGAAGCTTCTTGCAGCTGACTCACAGATGTACCTGGGACATCCCCCTTATTCTGCCTTGTGCAGGGACATAGGCAGTCGGTCATTACTTCATAACTGTGCTTTTATGGTCTGCCAGTGATTGGCCAGAATAAATCAGTATTCCATACTACGCAGACAACTAATGTGCTGCTATTGACATCTGGGCAGTGAGTATGGATGACTGCTGAATTGAACATTGCTGAGATGCATTGTGGTTGGCACTGCAGTTGTCAGAACATGGTCCTGTCATCAACGGTATTGGCCATAGGCCACCAAGACACAACCCTCCATGACTACATGCGACCACTTCCACACAATATAGAACACACAACAACCTAACACATGGACCCCTGCATATTGTACACATGCAACAATCTATCCTGTAAATTGGGCCAGCTCAGGTAATCTGTGCTCCACTGTTATTATCCCACATGAACATGTTACTGCATTTCTACATAGGATTGGGGTTGGCACACCTGACAACTGTAAACATTTGCTATGACTGTACTGGTATTTCAGGTACTATGTTGGCTTCCATTTCATGTTGTATTCTGACCTATCATGCAGACTAGAGGCATATCAGTAGAGTACATATCTTAGGTTTTATTGACCTACATTTCAGTTTCAGACTTCTTACCCTTCAGAACTAACATACAACTGCCAGACCTGTTGTACCTTGTTTATGTAGGTCTGGAGGGGGGCTGTTTAACATTGCCATCAATTGAAGGCCTTAGCATAGCCTTTCTTTATGGTCATCTGCACCTATCCTGCTAGCTAATGCTGGTGTTGGGTATGTCAGCATCACTGACATGCATGTGTGTGTGTCCTATGGGCACACATTTGGGCCACCACATGTACTGCAGTGGGATTTTTCACCTTGTCTAGTACTGCTTACTTTGTTGACACCATCTGCTGCCATCCCATTCAGCCACCCAATTCCCTTGCATGCTCACATCCATACCATAGATACAACTAGCAGAACAAACTACTCCATTCAGCAATTGATAGGAAGAGTGACTTATCTTGTGGCTGTGCCAGTATTGAGGATGGTGCTTGAGGGCTGACTATGTTGGATGCACATAGTACACTCCCTATACATGGTAAAGCACAGGTAGTGTCATGTTTGGCATCCCTTTTACTGTATGGGCAAATCAGAGAGGTGTCATTCCCTGGGTCCCTACTGTGTCAGTGTAGATGCTTTGCATTGCCTCTTTGCCAAAGCCTGGGCATACTGGGCATGCCTCCTTCTGCATACATGGGCAGGCTCAGGTTGCTCCTCCTCTGAGTCCCTCTGTGCCTGTGATGGCCTTGGCAATGGTAGGGGGCTGTGTGGTCCTGCCCAGTGCTGTTCCTGCTGCAGCTATTTCCACAGGATCATACTGTGTACCATGGCACATACAATGAAAATTTGTGTAAATGTAGTTGGAGAATACTGCAAGGCTCCACCGGATATTTCCAGGCACCAGAACCATGACTTGAGCATCCCAAACACATGCTCTGTTATGATTCTGGTTTGTGCAAGGGCTTTATTATGGAGTTCTTGTTTGGGTGTGTGTGTGCATTTCTGATGGGTGTTATCAGCCACGGCTCCAGTGCGCAACCAGCATCCACCATTAGGTGGCCATATGGGATGTCCCCACTTGCAAAATTCTGGTACAGCTGTGCCAAATGCCAGATGTGGGAGTCGTGATAGCTTCCAGGGCTGCCGGCGCACACATTCAAGATAATGCCCTGTGCATTGCACATGACCTGGCAGGTGAAGGAGGGGAAGCCCTTGTGGTCTATGTAGACCCTACCCTGCTCACCGGGTGGTGCTTTGATGTGCATGGCATGCAGTCTATAGCACCCACTACCTCAGAGTATTCTGCTGTTTGGTGGAAGAGATGCATATTGCTGGTTAACGCCTCACGGGTGTTGAGGAAATATATGTGCTCACCAACATGTGCTGACATGGCATCCAGGAACTGGTGGAGTACCCTGGATGCTGATGCATGTGAATTCCCCATGATATCCCCAGCTGACCTTTGGAAGGTACCTGTGGCTAGTATTCTTAACCCTACACATACCTTGGTATCTGTTGGGGATGGGTTCTGTGTGTGAGGCATGGCTGGCACAGCTCAACAATTTGTTGTAAAATGTCCCTGTCCTCCCTATAGCACTCCACTATTTCCAGCTCATGTAGCCCCTGGTAGGTTAACCTGGGTCTGTACACTCTTCTCCTCCTCACTGTGGGTTGGTCGTTAGCATTCACATCCTCACCACCCTCATTTTCTTCCACATATTGATGTATAAGAGCAACAGCAGCCCCTAACATTTTGTTAGTTTTGTCAGGTAAAATTTCATTGTCTATGTACACTGGTGGTGTACAGTTTGTGGGAAAACTAGAGTGAAAGGTGTTTGCATAGTTTATAGTAGTGTGCTGGGCTGGGCTGCTACCTGTGTAATTGGTTGATTCTGATACATTTCACCTGCCAGCTATGCTAGTTCTCCTTGATTGCCTTTTTACTGTTGTTTTCCCTTCCCGTTGCCTTCTTGTTTAAGCCCAGAGGTGTGCTGTGCATACCCAGTGCTCAGATGTGAACAGAGCTGATATTTCCTGTTTTTTTTTTTTTTTTTTTTTTTTAAAACCTGGTGCATGGCACGCACACCCATTTAGGCAATGCAAACATTGCTACGCAGCCTCAGACACACACCCCCCTTCCTTAGCTGTACTTAGATAAGGGCAAACACGAGCCACAGAGCTCAAATAAGCTTATAGCATGCATGACACTCCCTCTTATGAGGTCATCTACCTCTTATAGGTTCATAGGTTCATAGGTTCATACTAGGCTACCTGCCCTGGGGCATTTATAAGCCTAGCCAGAGTGTGTTTGGCTTTCCCCACCCATTTTAAATTAATTTTACTATGCCCTTTTTTGAGGTTAATATACTGTGCCTCTGTCTAACAGTGACACAGAAGTGATACCCGGGGTAAACCTATGATCTCCCATCCACTCATCAAGATTCCTCTTGAAGAGAGTCAATGAGGGACTCTGCCTAACCTGGACTGGGATTTTATTCCAGAGTGAAGGGAGCCTCTGGGTTATGAATCTGTCCCTCCAGCATGTCCTATTTATTTCAGTGCTGAGGTTCAAGTCTCTCGAGTGCGTAGCTCGATGGGATTTGGATTTTCTGAGGTGCGGCATGTCCATTAATTCCAGGTTGGACATGGCTTTATACGTCAGGCACAGATCACCTCTGAGCAGGCAGTATGCCACTGAGTAGAGCTGGAGTTTCTTTAACCGGGCAGCATATGGCATCTGTTTGAGCCCTTTGATCCTCTTGGTGAGGTACTTTTGGGGTCTTTCCAGTTGCTGCAGGTGTCTGGTAAGGTACATCCCAAAAGGGGCATTGTACTCAATTATGGGCCTGATGAGGGATGAGTAAAGAGGCACGATGATCTCCCCTGATCTAGATGTGAATCCCTTCATGATTAGGTGGGCTATATAAAATGTTTTTCTAACCACTTTGGCCACGTGGTTGTCAAATGAGAGATTGCTATCAACTTGGGTCCCCAGGTCCCTAATTACTTCTTCTGTACTTAATGGATTACCACCTATGTGGTAATTTGTGGGCACTTTGTTTTTGCCAAAGGGGATGACTATACACTTTTTGGCGTTTAGCTTGAGGCCATGGCTCTGGCACCAGTTGTCTGTTTCTATGAGGCCCTTTTGGGGGATGCTTGTGTCGGCTGGAGAGTCAATTATGGTGCCCAGTTTGCAGTCATCTGTGAACTTGGTCAACCACAGTCCTTCCGTGTTGGCCTGTACCTCTGAGAAATATATGCCGAACAAGAGAGGTCCCAGGACTGAGCCTTGTGGGATGCCACTTGTAACTGGTTTGGAGTCTGACATGGCTCCAGCAATTCTAACCATGTGGGTTCTGTCCTTGAGCCAGATTGTAACCCATCTAGTGATATAGGGGTTTATATTTAAGCTGGTGAGCTTATCTATAATGCCCAAGTGGGGTATTATATCGAAGGCTTTTGCGAGGTCCAGGTAGGCTGTATGGACCACCTTCCCCTCGTCAATGGCCTTGGTGACTGTTTCAAAGAAATCAACCAGGTTTAAGAGGCAGGATCTGCCCTTAACAAAGCCGAACTGGGTAGGATCCAGTGTCTGTAGGTCCCCAATATCTTTATTTATGAGGTCCATGATGATCCTTTCCATAGCTTTGAAGACCAAGCTAGTCAGGCTTATGGGGTGATAGTTTCCAGGATCCGTTGATGCACCACCTTTGTGGAGAGGGACCACTGTTGCTGTACGCCACCCTTTGGGTACATATCCGGTATTAAGGCTGAGATTGAACAGTAGTTTTATGTTTGGGTTTAGCTCTTCTTGGAGTTCATGTAGGACGCAGCCCGGGACACTGTCTGGTCCCATTGATGCTGTGTTTTTGCTTTGGAGAGTGCAGCTGTTACCTGAGCATCTGAGATGTCAGGGGGGCAGCACTCTGCTGGGATAGATATTTGCCCTTTTGGTGTTGGGGGGGAGAAGTTTGTGCTGAACCTGTCAGCTAGGATGTTGGCAATGTCTGTGGGTTCTGTTTTTTTTATCATTTTGGACTAATTCTGAGCATATCTGGGAATTCCCATCCAGGTTTCTAACATAACTAAAGAAAGCCTTATGATTATCCTTAGTGTCCTGTGCAATTTTTCTCTCGAAGCTGGCCTTAGATGATTTTATGCGTGCCCGTAGTTTTTTGCTAATACTGATCAGGGATGCCTTCCCTTTTTGGGATTTTGCTCTATCATGTGGTAGCTTCCTCCTTCTATTGTATAGTTTGTTTATGGCTGGGGTCCACCAGACAGGACGTCTGCCTTTGGAGGATTGGGTCTTGGTTTTATTTGGGATTGCATGATCCATACATTCCTGAAGGTGTTCATAGAATGCGTGTATAAAGGATTCTGTGGTCTGGGCCGTATTTTCCACAGGCCCGGGGGCTTTGAAGGATTCCACCTCGGTTTTGAGGAGTGTGAAATTTGCTTTAGAGAAGTTTTTCACTGTGGTTGTCAGGGCAGTGGGTGGAGTCGGGATGTGAATATCCAGTGAGATTAGTTTATGGTCTGATCTTACCAGTGAGGGATACACTTCTGGTCTGGAGCTTAGAGTCCCATGTTGGTGATGATCAGGTCCAGTATGTTTTCCCCTCTTGTGGAAGTGGTAACAAGTTGTTCCATAGCATTTGAGTTTATAAATTCTAGGAACCTTTGGGCTATGGTGTTGGAGCTAGA
Organism: Protopterus annectens; assembly: GCF_019279795.1. Lineage (NCBI taxonomy): Eukaryota > Metazoa > Chordata > Ceratodontiformes > Protopteridae > Protopterus > Protopterus annectens. Next base: position 1,756,900,783 of record NC_056739.1, read on the forward strand.
ATAATGCTCCCAGTCTATGTTTGGGTAGTTGAAGTCACCCAATATAATGGTGTTTGGAGAGACCTTCATATTTTCCAGTGTTCTCAGGAAGGCCGAGTGGGGTTCCTGGGTTTGGGAGGGTGGTCTATAGCAGGCTATAAACTGGAAGGCAGTTTTACCCCTGTTAGTTGCACATGGATAGTCTCTGATGCTTCGTGCTGTGCCACCAACCTGGAGGTGTGGGTATTCTTGACGAATATTGATACTCCCCCTCCTTTTGTGGTTTGGTCCAAGTTTTGGGGCCAAAAAGCATGGTGTGAGGTATAACCTGGTAGTGCTGGGGTGCTCTCGGGAGCCTTGAACCAGGTTTCTGTTACTGCACAGATATCAATGTTCTCTGTGCTAAGGAGAGTTTCAAGTGCGTGCATCTTGAGGTTTAGACTTCTGGCGTTGAGTAGCATTACTTTTAGTTTCTTATCCGTTGTGATACCTATGGAGGTGGGTTTGTCTTTTGAGCCTTGCCTAAAAAAGGCACTATAGGGGTAGCAAGAGCCTTTGCCAACATCCAAAAGCCCAGGGGTGACAGGTGCAAGCCATCCCTAGCAAAGCATCGTGGCTTGTCGAGCATGTCATCCCAGGCTGACAGGCATTGGATCCCCTTTGAATGACACCAGTACTTAAGCCAATTGTTGAAATTGATCATCTTGTCTTCATATTGTGGCATCATTCTTGGTGAGGGTAAGATGCTACTCAAGGTCAGGGTCAGACCGGCCTGGGCTGCATGCTCACAGAGCTCCTCTATGTCTCTTTTCATGTAGTCCAGGGAGGTATATCTCAGGTCATTCACACCAGCATGGACAATGACTGAGTCATATTTGCACTTGCCTTGGAGTGACCTGAGTGCTTGTGTTATGTGGTGGATCCTAGCACCCGACAGGCAGCTCACCGTGACCTTCTCCTTGTTCAGCCTGGTGAGCAGGACGTTGGTGTGCCTGATGATAGAGTCACCTATTACAAGTCTATCAGGTGTGTTGTTTAGCCTTAAGGGCTGTGACTGTTCGGCACACTGGCTTTGTGAGCTATGTGTGGCATGTGTTTTGTTTTGGGGTAGTGGTTGCTTTGGTGTCTGCTTTGGAGGTCTCTGCTGCTTAGGCAGATTTTTATTTAGAGCCTCTGAGTATGTTTTTGTGTGTTTATGTGTTTGGTTTGCTGTCGTGGTAGGTCTATGTGAGACTGGAATTGTAGTGAGTGTGGTTTCCTTCTCCTCCTGACTGGTTTCGCCAGTACTGAGTTGAGAGAGCTTAGCCTCCAGTATGGCTATATGGTTGCATCTCTCACATGTGTTGGAATTTGTTGGAAGGAGGAGAGGGTTGTCTGTGTACATGAGGCAGTTGTAACATTGTCTCAAGATTCCCAGATTCACCAGCTGGACCAGAGAGGAGATTGACAACTGACCTTTAGACATGCTAGAATAGTATTGGGAATTCCTTTATAATTGAAAAAAAGGGCCAATGGGAACGAGGTACTCGAGGGGAGTTTGTGAGGTTGTAGTGCTTTTAATATTTTAGTGCTGACTTACATAATTGCTTTAGTGAGCAAGTGCCAGGTAACTTAAATGCAATATGTTACAGGTAACTTAAATGCAAAAACAACAAACAGTAACTTTCTTTCAAGTGAAACAAGGAAATAAGTACAGTAAGCAATGCATATATCACTAGGGATCCACAGAAGCGCTGAAAAGCCGCGTTTTAGGTGGAATTAGCATTTCAGGGAAATAACAAGCAAACAAACAACAAGCATACAAATAAAGCTAGATTCAGCAGGCTTGGATCTAGTCTATGCTACAGCAAACAAGGTGTACCAATTTCTGTAAGAAACAGTTCAAATATGTAGGCACTATAAGCCTTTAACCAGAAATTCCCAGCTCAGAAGGGCAGAGTCCAGCCTCTCCTCCCACAAGAGTGCAGACCACGAACCTTCTTAATGTAAAATAACTGGCCTGAAGCCCAAGTGCTTAAACCAGAACTAATACACTTTTAGAATAACAGACACTGAGCCCTCAATCAGCAGTTCACAACTTAGAAGGATGTAAGCTACCTGTCCTGCCACGACAGTGCAGGCCACAAACCTTCCTAATGTAAAACAACTGGTCTGAAGCCAAGTGCTTAATCCAAAAGACTTAGAATGATAGCTACACTTTAATCAAGTTACTACAAAGCAGTGATAAATACAACTGAATACTTTAAAGAATGCCTGGATTAGTGCTCAAGTTATACAAACCAAGCTAGATTCAGCAGGCCTGGATCTAGTCTATGCTACAGCAAACAAGGCGTACCAATTTCAGTAAGAAGCAGTTCAAATGTGCAGGCACTATAAGCCTTTAACCAGAAATTCCCAGCTCAGAAGGGCAGAGTCCAGCCTCTCCTCCCCAAGAGTGCAGACCACGAACCCTTTTAATTTAAAATAACTGGCCTGAAGCCCAAGCGCTTAAACCAGAATTAATACACTTTTAGAATAACAGACACTGAGCCCTCAGTCAGCAGTCCCCAACTTAGAAGGATGTAAGCTACCTGTTCTGCCACTACAGTGCAGACCACAAACCTTCTTAATGTAAAACAACTGGCCTGAAGCCCAAGTGCTTAAACCAGAATAATACACTTTTAGAATAACAGACACTGAACCCTCAATCAGCAGTTCCCAACTTAGAAGGATGTACGCTACCTGTCCTGCCACCACAGTGCAGGCCACAAACATTCCTAATATAAAACAACTGGTCTGAAGCCCAAGTGCTTAATCCAAAAGACTTAGAATGATAGCTACACTTTAATCTAGTTATTACCAAGCATTAATAAATACAACTGAATACTTTAAAGAATGCCTGGATTAGTGCTCAAGTTGCTGCACCTACACTGTTGGGTGCAAGCTAACACAGAGAGGAAATCTGTGATTCAGTATCAGTCCCCTCATTTGCATAAAACAGATTGCTAATTCATAGTTACCACACTTACACTGAGACTTCCCCCTTAGAAACCACTATTTCCTGGTATTGTTGTCTTATCATGCCATTGACTATCATGGCAAAATGCTGATTTGGGTTTAAAAGCTTATTTCCAACTTTTTTTCTTATTTTTGGGCTGATCTCATTTGCGCACCTCTGCCCTATGCTAAAACGGCTGAAACCGGCCAAAAAAAAAAAAAAGGTATTTTTTTTATATTTTTGCAACTATTTTCCATGCCAATGGCCATATATTTGGCCATTGGCATGCCTACTGCATTGAATACATGCTTTCTTTGGAGCTATCATGCCTCCATTTTGTAATTTGCAGAAATGTATTCGGTTAGTAACCAAATACATTTCTGCAGGTTACACTATTTCTGCACAGACTGAATCACTAATTCACCTCATGTGCATGGTTTTCACCAGCAAATAGGGTAATTAGCATAGAGAAGTGGTGTCCATGCAAGAATAGTGTAGGAGCACTTGTGCACCTCCCGGGAGCTCGTTCCTGGATCGCTCGTCTGCCATATTGCATTCAGCAACTCTTGCACTATTCCTGCACACCGTTCAGAGCTTGCAGAATCCTGGGGCTGGTGTATCTGTGTGCGTCACTGTGACATAGTCCAACGTTTCTCCTGCCTGTTTAGGAGCTGAAACAGTGTATATATGGGACTAAGACTTGTATCTGTTCTTGAATTTTGAATTACAATTGTAATAATTCTTTAATGGGTCCTTGTTCTTTCAGCTTAAGCAGACTGCAAAGGTATAGTGTCTTAATTAGTGCACTGTGCTAGTCTTACTAACTAATGCAAAAAAAAAAAAGACTTCTACAGAACTGAAAGTTGCCAATAGAGTTCCTGCAGATAGTACCCAAACAACTCCCCCCAAAACTCTTCAAGTGAAGAGTAAAAAACTCAGGTTTTACTTTAAAAAAAAAATTAAGAAAGATTTTTTTTTCACTTTTGATCTGCAGTAAGCAGTTGCTGTCTACACTCTAGACCACACATGGAGTGTCACAGTGCTCTAATTCTGGTTTAACTGAATATATATATATATATATATATATATATATATATATATATATATATATATATAATTTTAATTTTAGACTGTAGCAAACTGCTTGCTGCAGCTTAGATCACATGTGGAATGCTACTGCTCTCATGTTTGACCGCAAATGCAATACTGCTTTTAAAACCATTTTGCATGAAAGTGTAAAAAGTGTAATCAGGATCAGCTCCTCCCCAACACTTTGCACAGAAGGCAATTACCTCCTTCACCCCACCGTTATTTAATCTCCTTAATTCATTTGGTCAGTCTTCTGGATAAAGCTAGGACAGAGTCTTTCAATTATATCGCTGCAGACCAGGTAAAGCTAAACTGTAATGATCGGGGGGGGGGGGGGCATCTTACTTCTTATGTTTAAGATGTTTAATGTTTAATGTTTACTTAATATTTAATTAATTTAATGGGGAATTCATGCATAAATGAATAGCAAACCATACCAGAAACTATTGACCCAAGAAAAAGTGGAATTAAGAAGCCAGAACTTATTATTGGTCATGGTCACTTTAGTCTTTTTAATGTTATGACAGCTGGACCACTACTAAGGCTGTCAGTGTATTTTTATATTTTTTTCATTGGTATATATGTTATATGTATGTTATAATGCCATTGTTTTTGGCCCTTGTCAGATCAATCATTGAGCACAATACACCCTTTTGTATTTATTTCACCGGACACTTGCAACAGAGGGAAAGACTACAGAGCTTCCTCACCAAGAAAATATAGGGTAGACAAAACAAGTCTTATGTGGAAAGGCTAAATGCCCTACCACCATATTCTGTCTCCTACAGGCTGCTAAGGGGTGACCTGTGTCTGGCTTATAGAGCAGTCTCTGACCCAGCCCTAAAGGAAATGCTACACATTCATAAATCTAACCGCACAATTTTTACTCACTCCAGGGATCTTATCATGGTGTCTGACATGAACAAATCATGCTGGAGAGATAGATACATCTCCTAGATGGTTTACTATTAAAAAATGAAGATAATATGAACAAAATAATAGATTTCTGAATCAGTTACGTGAAAGTACAGATATCCGATGGTTAAAATGTCGAAAACAGAAGTGAAATGCCAAATTCGATATTGTCTTACATAACTTGACATTCCATGCATTACACCTCTGTGCATTACATACCGCTCCCCACTCCAGTGCGATTTACAATGTTCCATCACCTCTGATAGAGTTATAGGAAAAGATACATGTTTTGAAGATGCAAATATAGAAAAAAGTCCTATACAGCACAAATACCCTTCCATGCTGCAAATCTGCAGGTGCACATGTTATAATAACATTGATTTCCAATGTGAGATACACAATAAAGTCCAGAATGAAAAGTGATGAGCCACTAGTTTTACAAAACCTTCTGGATTAAAGTCATCACAGCATGCTAACAATCTTTTAAACATTCCTTCTTTATCAATTAGCCTACGTCTCTTTGGAGATGGGGGTACATAACAGAGTAGTCTGCTCCTAACATCCTCTATGTGGTTTTGTTCTAGTATAATGGCATGCAGCACATCAGTAATGAAAAGTTGTTTTTTTCCTAATGAACTACGCAAACGATGGTGCCATCCTTCCACCACGTTCTGTGTACATGGGTAACCGTTGCAACAAATATCTCAATGATTCCAAAAGTGGACATCAAATAATGGGGTTTGTCTTTCACATGTACTATTCCTCATGCCATACCACTTTGGTTTTCCTAATATATAATTACTGGAGAAGAACTCACATAACCCCTTAGCTGTTTCAGGCATAGCTGCCTCTATACTATTAAATGTTCCCACAATATCCTCAGAATTCACAAACACCAATGCTGGTATTTGTTTACACAATAATGCAAACCTAGTATCATTACCAAAGAATGAAGATAACCCACTTCACTGTATTTGTCTCCAGAGATTCTTGCATAGGTGGAACCAACAACCATTTGGCTTGCTTTCTGGCAGATTTTTTCCTGATACTGTTTACAGCAGCTTTATCAAAGTCACTCAGTACCATCACTGGCTTTAGGTTAAGTTCAACACATTCACATAAAGTCAACAACATTTTCCAAAAGTAATCATAGCATTCCTCTGTCTTAGACAGTAAAATGGCATAGACAGCTGGTACGACTTTAGTACACCCACATGCAGCAAATGAGCAATGCACACTATATACTTGTCGACACTCTCTTGTGCTAATTGGAAATGTACCATCCACTAACAGAAATTCAGAGGAACCCAACAAAGAAGAAATCTCCATGGTGAGTCCGTAGTCAACAATATTATTTCCTGAATACTACTATGAATACTGCAATGCTCTACAATAAACTTCCCATTTTTATGTGGCAACATATCAGAGCTGAGGTCCTGTAAGCAAGTTAATCCCTTAATGGGATTAGTATTAGAATTTCTTCTCAGCCTACGAACACTCTGTTTTAAAGCCTCATTGTTAGGCTTTGTAGTAACAGTATCTGTTGAAGTCCCTGCAAAGACCTCGGAAACAATTTTGCAAGGCTCTTCCAGTGTTTTTTGAGCTCTATGCTTAATTCTCCCCTTCGTAAGCAAGGAAAATCAGGCAAAACTCCTTAGATACAAACAAAAAGGTGAAAGGAGTTGGTGAGACGAAAACGTGGGTTTTTTAACACTTATTTTCTGAAGAAGTTTCCCGTGTTGGTGAGAGGAAAACGTGTTTTACGCAAATAAATTTGTGATACGTTAATTTTACTACCACTTACCACTGTGTGGTTTATCTCTGGACTGCTTTGCTCCTTTAATTCTCACCTTCACTTTGAGTTGCTCACACTTAATAACATCAGGTGCATGATGGTGAGCAGTTGTCTTTATTAATATTTATACAATTCTTCCTCTAAAACGTGCACGCTGATTGGCCAGCCCAACCAGCGTGCCCGTTGTAAATCCCTCAATATACTAACGGAAAAAGGTCCGGTCGCCCGGACTTTTTCCGTTAGTATAAAACACTGTCTCGCTATGTTAAAAGAGTTTAACATAGCGACACAGGTTTAAAAAAAGCAACGCAAATCTCCGTTGCTTTTTTTAAAGCTGTCTCGCTATGTTAAACTCCTTTACCATAGCGACACAGTGTGTAAAAAGCAACGGAGATCTTGCGATCTCCGTTGCTTTTTTTTTTAAACCTGTCTCGCTATGTTAAATGGGTTTAACATAGGGAGACAGCTTTAAAATAAGTAACGGAGATCTCCGTTGCTTATTTTAAAGCTGTCTCGCTATGTTAAACCCATTTAACATAGCGAAACAGTAAAAAGCAACGGAGATCTTGCGTTCTCCGTTGCTTTTGCCCACAGCTCTGATGTACTGCACAGGCATGCGCAGTACATCAGAACTGCCGCGGAATACCAGACAGCTGCGGAAGGGCAGCAAAGAGGTATTATACAATGCCATTATTTAAGAAAAGTAATTATTTCTTTTCTTAAATAATGTCATTGTATAATAGCAATAACCCACTTCTGGGTGTGGGTAATGCGGGATTTAACCACGGTTGTCTTTGTTTGGTCCCGAGGGCGAAGCACGCCAACCGTGGTTAAATCCTGCATTACCCACACCCAGGTGTGGGTTATTGCTATAATCTTTGTCTTCAACTACTTCAGTGATACATCGCCCCTTAAATTTCTCACTTATTTTAGATGTACAGCACCAGTATTTTTTATTTCTTCTTTCCTGCACATTTCTCTAAGTAGTATTTATAGCCATCAATGCATAACATCTTTCTCCCTTTTTGGGAGATTATTGTATCATAGTTTAAGTCAGTGATGCCAGGACCAGTATCGTGCAAGTCTGTGTTCATATTTCCTTCCAGCTCTGCATCCTGCAGATTAAAGAAATGTTAAACCTGTTATTTAAATAGTTTTAACATGTGAAACAAAATATACCACTGTATTTTACTCACCGACTTATTCAGAAAAACTGTTGGATATGTGGCTAAGGATGTTTGTGTATTCCATTTAACAGGTAGATGTTACTATCCCTTTTAATGTACTTTTGTAATGCGCACAGCATGTTAAGATGCTGACGTCAAAATACCGACACAAATTTGACCGCTGTTTGTATAGTCGCATTTAAAAGTGCAAAACAGTTGGGATGTCATTCGCAATTTTTAATTCAATATTCTGTACAGTTCGACATTACATTCACTAATCTGACTAATGAAGAAATGTGTGTCGGCATTGTCAGTGTCAGTGTTGTAATAGTAAACCCTCCTAGACACTACCCCTTCTCTGAAGCAAGCTTCCCATTCACATAAAGCAGAGTCTCTTCCTGATCCTTTTCAAGCACAACCATGATTAATGGATGAGTGACCATAAATTCACTCATCAAGTGACACCCATGTCACTCATGGTCAGAGGCAGTTGCTGGCAATTCATATTAGACTCATTCCTCTGTGAACTTTGCACACCTGACTACTGACAACTGGCATCTTTGGATAAATATAGCTAGTCTTTTAAGGGCTCCAGAGTCATTAGACTAGTAACCTCCTATGAACTGGTGAGCAGTGAATGAGCAGTATTCCAGAAAAACAGAGAAATTTGAGTTCCTTTGGATTAAGCAGAGGGGAGAAATAAGGTATAAAAGATAGTGTTAGGTGATGCTTTATGACATGGGGCATTTAAAAGTCGCTTGATTTTGCAGACACTGCTTTAGCTGTGAACAGAAATTGGGGTATGAGAAGATGTCTTTATATGAGGAGGGGGAGAATCCCAAATTTTGAGGGCTAGGATGGCGAAAGAGTGATCTATATATTTGAGTTTTAATGCAGGTGTTTGGAAAAGTTGGCCTGAGTGGGCATGAGTCCTGTGATTATAGTTGGGAATGTATATAAAAAGTCTGGTAGTTAAAGGGTGAAATGTTTGATCATGAAGTTAATCTCCTTCTTGGCTGTGAGCCAAGAAGGAGATTAGCTCTCTTAAAACTGGAAGCAACTTAGTTTATTTAGTGGTCAAGCAGTGATGTCCACCTCTTGGAAAAGATGTTCAGGATCCCTAGAAACCAATTGTAGTAGAGTAATCTCTGTTATCTAACCTGTAGCTCAGATTTTCTGAAGTGCTGGACCAACTACAATTCCTAAAACTGGATAGTACAAAGAAGAAATCTCCATGGTGAGTCTTGTAGCACCCTCCCCTCAGGAGGAATAACAGGTGAATTTAGTTTAAAAGAAATTCAAATTCAATTAGTCTGTGATAAATTAGTGTTCTTGTTTTAACAACCTAATTATGTTACATAGAATTTGCTCTTCTTATAAGGGTCTTTCTTGGAAGAAAGAGTGAGAAAGGCAGTAGGAGGCTGTTTAGATGTCGTTTCTGTACTGAGAGTTTAACATACACCTCATTTGAACAGAAATGAGGGTGGACCATATGTTTTGGGTTCTTACTTATCCTCACCTTTCTAGATGATAACAGATGCATTTACATGGTGGATTTAAAGCTTAATATTTTAAAAATTACACATCAAACTGAGGATTGTTGTTCACTTTGCTATATACAACTAAGGTTCAAACTATACACAGGTAAGATTTAAACATTTAACAAATCATTTGGAATTAAAATATATATATATTTGGCAACACTTTCTCAGAGGTTGCTTCATCTGTTCCATGAGATACCTAAGAGGTGATCTCACTTTGTTTAATATTTTGTTCAGTAAACAGCTGTCTTTAGTTTGGGTCAAATCTGTTGTGTTTTTATTTTCCCTTTATGTGTCGTTGTTTCCATGTCTGCTTTTAAGTGGCTTGTTTCATTTAAAAACAGTCCTATACTAATAACATGACAAAAACAAATATGAAATAAAAAATCTTCACATTTTTTATAAGTCCATAGTTGGTTATTAGGCTAATGGTACAAGAACCTTTACAAGCCTAGCCAGTAATACCCAGGATATGGCAATATTATATCTTACTTCCCCAGATATGGGATGGGGTAGTATCACGGTAGTAGGTCTTTGAGTGTTGGAGCCCTGAGTCATTTTACAGACTGTGTCTGTCCAAAAGGGACACGGGGAGTACCCTGGGAGTGGATTTATGGTATATCACCCATAGGTTCAGATTTTTCAGAACCATTGCTTTCCCTGTGTTTCCCTATTTTTTTTTTTATTCCAGCTCTTTTCATGCTTCTAAGAGAAAGGATAATGAACTGGATAATGCTAGTACTGATGGTCTGAAATATTCCATTGGTATCGCAGAGACTGCAACGTGGTGGCTACTGATATCACAGTCACGGTTCAAAATCAATGTAAGACAGTTCAGCAGCAACAAGTTGTATGAGGCAGTTCATCAATTCAGTAGCAACAAGTAATAAAAATAAAGCATAGTCCATCTATAATGAGACCTTCACCAATTCTTCCAAAAAAGGGAACGTTCTTTATTAACATGCAGTAAGCGCTTTCACCCAAACGGCTTCATCAGACTGTAATGGCATGCTCAAACAACAGTCTTATATATCAAAACTCAATCAATTACATAATTAATCAATTGAATAATTTAACAATTTGGCTATTCTGCTTAATACTGCTCGACAATTAAAAACACATTTATTAAAAACATTAAATATATTAAAAATGTTAAAAATGTTTATTTATACTAAACTAAAACATCATTACTTCATTTCTTATGTTTTATATTTAGTTTTCATCTCTTTAATATAGGTTGTAAACTAACCTTGGTCATTCAAGCCTGGGCTTGAATCTGCTCTGCATCTAACGATCCATCTAAGCTCTATTTCTAGTGTGTAGGTGTCAACATCCCCCCCTCTCACATTGGTCTTGATGCACTGCAAGACAAGAAAAGTAAATGTATGTGTGATGTCCGTCTCTATCTGGTGTCGTGCCAAAGCATTGGTGACATCACCAATTTTCATTTTATAAATGTGCTCTCTGATTCTCTCCCTCAACTGTCTGTTCGTCTTACCAATGTAAAATGCTGAACAGACAGTGCAGGAAGCAAGATAGATCACATTAGTGGATTTACAATTCGTTCCAGTAAAAAATGAAAAAACTTGACCTGTAACAGGTTGTTGGAATGTGGTGTTATTATTGATATATACACATTGATTACAATTACCACACATAGTGGTATGTCGTATAAAACTGTTCCCTGTTTTATGACACAATAGATTTTTCAGGTTTGATTTATTTTTATATGTGTATTTAGGTTTGACACCTACCAACTCCCTAATGTTATCATCCACTCCTAAAATGTCCCAATGCTTTTCTATAATATTCCTAATATGATGTACATCATTCGTGTAAAATATGGGTATATTTAATCTAACATTGTTATTCGTAGAAGCTAATGTTTCAGTTACTGATGTTACATAACTAGCTTGGTTTGAAAAGTATGGACAAGCTCTAGTGTCCCTTAAATTGTCTGTTTCAGCAAAGGCCAGTCTAATCTCACTATCAGTATATGATCTAGATAACAGTTTCTTCTCTAAATCTGAAATCTCTTTCTTATAACCAGCATCAGTTGGATTTAATCGAGACGCCCTTATGGCTTGTCCCTTCACCACAGTGCTAAATACATGTAAGGGGTGCATACTTGTTCTATGTAACAGTGTATTCCTGTAGCAACTCTTCCTGTGTACTGAGGTGTTCAACATGCCATTACTTAACCTAAAAATATCTACATCTAGAAAAGCTATGTAATCTCTCGAATAATTAATGGTGAATTTGAGATAGCTAGATGTATTATTGATGAAAACATCAAATTCATGCAACTGTTCTTCATCGCCTTTCCAAATCAAGAAAAGGTCATCTACAAACCTTTGGTAGAAACTGACATGCTGTATATACCCTAAGCTGGTTTTCAATTTACTGTCCTCCCAGGTAGCCATAACTAGGTTGGCGTAGCTATTGGCACAAGATGTGCCCATAGCCACGCCATCCGTCTGTAAGTATAAATTGTCATCAAAGACAAAAATATTGTTTTCTAAAACAATTTCAAGAAACAAGGCTATCAAATCAATTTTACTGATGTTCATCGTGGTATTCTCCCTAAGATAGTTTAAAATACATTCTACACCACTATTATTGGGAATTACTGTAAAAAGACTAACTACATCAAATGTGACTAAATAATAAGGACATCCATCATCAATCGTTCTCATATGTTCATACAACTTAATTAAAAATTGTTTGCTGTCTTTCAATATAGTGTCATTTGCATCTACAACAGGTCTAAGTTCTTGTTCTATATACAATGATAGAGGTTGTGTTAGCCATCCTTGCCCTGAGACAATCGGTCTCAGTGGTGGTCTCAGTAAACACTTATGAATTTTGGGTAGGCACTTTAATATAGGTATCAAAGGTTTATCAACTTTAAGAAAATTATAAAGATTTTTATCAATAATATGGCTTCTATAGAAATCATCCAAAGCATCAAAAACACGAAACACTCTGCTAATGACTTCATCCATGTTAATTTTCCTATAATAACTAGTGTCACTCAGCATCTCATGAACACTGAGTTTATATCGTGCTGTATCCATTATAACAATGGATCCCCCTTTATCAGCCGATGTAATAATAATGGAATTGTCATTCCTTAGTGTATTCAGAGCTTGTCTTTGTTTAAATGTTAAATTATATTTCTTCTTATTATTTTTGTGCCTAGGCTCTATGCAATGGTAGTATTTATATAGATCTAACTCTACCATCTTCATAAAAGTCTCTAGTACCGGGTGTAATACTGGTACATATACACTAACAGGTTTATATAAACTCCTAGTCTCTTTAATAGCTCCTGTCGTTCCAAAGTCTAATTTCAATTGCACATTCCTCAAAAACATTTTCATATCAATCATTGTGTCAGTTATATCACTTTTTCTGCTAGGAATAAAAGTTAAGCCTTTATTAAGGACTTGTTCTTCATCAAAACTCAAAACTCTTTCTGACAAATTAACTACTATGGATTCCCTTTCACACTCCACATTTTCTTCAATGTGGGCCCTGTTTGGGTCGTTTCCACGACCTTTCTTTTTTGTCTCCCCCTGCTCATAGAGCGTGTTCTCCCCTTGAAGTGTGGGGATTGTATCGGGAAAGGGATATCCCTGTTGTTAATATCATTGTCTGCGTTCTTTCTATTGTCAGCAACTATTTTTCTTCTAACAGCAGGACCAGTAACTGGAATAAGTGGCTGGTTCTGTTTATTAACTGCACAACTAACATTGTCAGTCAACCCCATTCCCTCCATTTCTCCTCTCTTATTGTTCACAATACTAACTGAGGGATATAAATTAACATTATCATTCAATTCTTGTGTGCTGGCTGTAATGTTCGTATCAGCTATGCCATTTGAAACATTATTCACTGCTTCATTACATCCATTGTTATCAGTCATCTCACATACAGTAAAAACTCTATCCACATTACTAACATTTTCTCTTGTAAATTCACACCTCTCAGTCCTTGCAGGCATAGTTTTAGGCCAAACGAAAATCTGGCCGTTATTAAAGTCATATAGGTCTCTTTCTATTTTTCTTTTCTTTTGTTCAAGTAGCCGTTTCTCAAAGAGAAAAACGTTCTCCATCAACCTATCCATCCCTGTAATAGCTTTTGAAAAAGTATATTTGGACAGAATAGCCCCATGTAGTTCAACCACTTTCAACCGTAACGCTTCTTCTTGGGTTGAGTGGAATTTTATCAAAAGCTTCATATAACTGCATGTTAAGTTTCTGCCAACTCAAAAGTAATTCAGGAAAATTATTACCTGAGCTCGGCATTTTTAGGACTCTCAGTCCTCTCGGGATAATCCGCTTCTGCAGGCAGGCTTCAAAGTGATGTCGCTGAAGCTGTAACCTTTTCAGCTTCAGAAATTCAGTTTCCAAAATATCAAGCTCTTCAGCTAAATTCACCAGTTCATCGGCGTTACCCACTTCGGATCCACGCAAGTTGTCGGGTTCAAACATCAACAAGAGGTTTTCCTCTCCAGCTACACATTCGTTAAATTTGTTCAGTTTCCGGTCCTGCACGCCTTGGGTGTCTGGTATATAAGCCAACTCTATCTCATCTCCAGCATTGGTAGCCATGACCCCAGTGCAAAACCAGAGAACAACAATAATAAAAAAGCAAAATGAGAGGTATGCGCAGGGGAACCACGTAGCAAGAAAGACAAAAAATAAACAATGGTATCGCAGAGACTGCAACATGGTGGCTACTGATATCACAGTCACGGTTCAAAATCAATGTAAGACAGTTCAGCAGCAACAAGTTGTATGAGGCAGTTCATCAATTCAGTAGCAACAAGTAATAAAAATAAAGCATAGTCCATCTATAATGAGACCTTCACCAATTCTTCCAAAAAAGGGAACGTTCTTTATTAACATGCAGTAAGCGCTTTCACCCAAACGGCTTCATCAGACTGTAATGGCATGCTCAAACAACAGTCTTATATATCAAAACTCAATCAATTACATAATTAATCAATTGAATAATTTAACAATTTGGCTATTCTGCTTAATACTGCTCGACAATTAAAAACACATTTATTAAAAACATTAAATATATTAAAAATGTTAAAAATGTTTATTTATACTAAACTAAAACATCATTACTTCATATCTTATGTTTTATATTTAGTTTTCATCTCTTTAATATAGGTTGTAAACTAACCTTGTCATTCAAGCCTGGGCTTGAATCTGCTCTGCATCTAACGATCCATCTAAGCTCTATTTCTAGTGTGTAGGTGTCAACATCCCCCCCTCTCACATTGGTCTTGATGCACTGCAGGACAAGAAAAGTAAATGTATGTGTGATGTCCGTCTCTATCTGGTGTCGTGCCAAAGCATTGGTGACATCACCAATTTTCATTTTATAAATGTGTTCTCTGATTCTCTCCCTCAACTGTCTGTTCATCTTACCAATGTAAAATGCTGAACAGACAGTGCAGGAAGCAAGATAGATCACATTAGTGGATTTACAATTCGTTCCAGTAAAAAATGAAAAAACTTGACCTGTAACAGGTTGTTGGAATGTGGTGTTATTATTGATATATACACATTGATTACAATTACCACACATAGTGGTATTCAAATTATGTCGTATAAAACTGTTCCCTGTTTTATGACACAATAGATTTTTCAGGTTTGATTTATACTTATAAATACACATATAAAAATAAATCAAACCTGAAAAATCTATTGTGTCATAAAACAGGGAACAACTTCAAGGGGAGAACACGCTCTATGAGCAGGGGGAGACAAAAAAGAAAGGTCGTGGAAACGACCCAAACAGGGCCCACATTGAAGAAAATGTGGAGTGTGAAAGGGAATCCATAGTAGTTAACTTATCAGAAAGAGTTTTGAGTTTTGATGAAGAACAAGTCCTTAATAAAGGCTTAACTTTTATTCCTAGCAGAAAAAGTGATATAACTGACACAATGATTGATATGAAAATGTTTTTGAGGAATGTGCAATTGAAATTAGACTTTGGAACGACAGGAGCTATTAAAGAGACTAGGAGTTTATATAAACCTGTTAGTGTATATGTACCAGTATTACACCCGGTACTAGAGACTTTTATGAAGATGGTAGAGTTAGATCTATATAAATACTACCATTGCGTAGAGCCTAGGCACAAAAATAATAATAAGAAATATAATTTAACATTTAAACAAAGACAAGCTCTGAATACACTGAGGAATGACAATTCCATTATTATTACATCGGCTGATAAAGGGGGATCCATTGTTATAATGGATACAGCACGATATAAACTCAGTGTTCATGAGATGCTGAGTGACACTAGTTATTATAGGAAAATTAACATGGATGAAGTCATTAGCAGAGTGTTTCGTGTTTTTGATGCTTTGGATGATTTATATAGAAGCCATATTATTGATAAAAATCTTTATAATTTTCTTAAAGTTGATAAACCTTTGATACCTATATTAAAGTGCCTACCCAAAATTCATAAGTGTTTACTGAGACCACCACTGAGACCGATTGTCTCAGGGCAAGGATGGCTAACACAACCTCTATCATTGTATATAGAACAAGAACTTAGACCTGTTGTAGATGCAAATGACACTATATTGAAAGACAGCAAACAATTTTTAATTAAGTTGTATGAACATATGAGAACGATTGATGATGGATGTCCTTATTATTTAGTCACATTTGATGTAGTTAGTCTTTTTACAGTAATTCCCAATAATAGTGGTGTAGAATGTATTTTAAACTATCTTAGGGAGAATACCACGATGAACATCAGTAAAATTGATTTGATAGCCTTGTTTCTTGAAATTGTTTTAGAAAACAATATTTTTGTCTTTGATGACAATTTATACTTACAGACGGATGGCGTGGCTATGGGCACATCTTGTGCCAATAGCTACGCCAACTTAGTTATGGCTACCTGGGAGGACAGTAAATTGAAAACCAGCTTAGGGTATATACAGCATGTCAGTTTCTACCAAAGGTTTGTAGATGACCTTTTCTTGATTTGGAAAGGCGATGAAGAACAGTTGCATGAATTTGATGTTTTCATCAATAATACATCTAGCTATCTCAAATTCACCATGAATTATTCGAGAGATTACATAGCTTTTCTAGATGTAGATATTTTTAGGTTAAGTAATGGCATGTTGAACACCTCAGTACACAGGAAGAGTTGCTACAGGAATACACTGTTACATAGAACAAGTATGCACCCCTTTCATGTATTTAGCACTGTGGTGAAGGGACAAGCCATAAGGGCGTCTCGATTAAATCCAACTGATGCTGGTTATAAGAAAGAGATTTCAAATTTAGAGAAGAAACTGTTATCCAGATCATATACTGATAGTGAGATTAGATTAGGCTTTGCTGAAACAGACAATTTAAGGGACACCAGAGCTTGTCCATACTTTTCAAACCAAGCTAGTTATGTAACATCAGTAACTGAAACATTAGCTTCTACGAATAACAATGTTAGATTAAATATACCCATATTTTACACGAATGATGTACATCATATTAGGAATATTATAGAAAAGCATTGGGACATTTTAGGAGTGGATGATAACATTAGGGAGTTGGTAGGTGTCAAACCTAAATACACATATAAAAATAAATCAAACCTGAAAAATCTATTGTGTCATAAAACAGGGAACAGTTTTATACGACATAATTTGAATACCACTATGTGTGGTAATTGTAATCAATGTGTATATATCAATAATAACACCACATTCCAACAACCTGTTACAGGTCAAGTTTTTTCATTTTTTACTGGAACGAATTGTAAATCCACTAATGTGATCTATCTTGCTTCCTGCACTGTCTGTTCAGCATTTTACATTGGTAAGGCGAACAGACAGTTGAGGGAGAGAATCAGAGAGCACATTTATAAAATGAAAATTGGTGATGTCACCAATGCTTTGGCACGACACCAGATAGAGACGGACATCACACATACATTTACTTTTCTTGTCCTGCAGTGCATCAAGACCAATGTGAGAGGGGGGGATGTTGACACCTACACACTAGAAATAGAGCTTAGATGGATCGTTAGATGCAGAGCAGATTCAAGCCCAGGCTTGAATGACAAGGTTAGTTTACAACCTATATTAAAGAGACGAAAACTAAATATAAAACATAAGAAATGAAGTAATTATGTTTTAGTTTAGTATAAATAAACATTTTTAACATTTTTAATATATTTAATGTTTTTAATAAATGTGTTTTTAATTGTCGAGCAGTATTAAGCAGAATAGCCAAATTGTTAAATTATTCAATTGATTAATTATGTAATTGATTGAGTTTTGATATATAAGACTGTTGTTTGAGCATGCCATTACAGTCTGATGAAGCCGTTTGGGTGAAAGCGGTTACTGCATGTTAATAAAGAACGTTCGCTTTTTTGGAAGAATTGGTGAAGGTCTCATTATAGATGGACTATGCTTTATTTTTATTACTTGTTGCTACTGAATTGATGAACTGCCTCATACAACTTGTTGCTGCTGAACTGTCTTACATTGATTTTGAACCGTGACTGTGATATCAGTAGCCACCACGTTGCAGTCTCTGCGATACCATCTTGCTACGTGGTTCCCCTGCGCATACCTCTCATTTTGCTTTTTTGAAATATTCCATTGTTTATTTTAGGTTGCTGAGGCAATACAATGGAGGATATATTATAACTGAAAGAGTGGTATACCTTTTCCTGTTTCTGCTCTTAAGGCTGGTCAGAGGAAGAAAATATTTTGTTGGCTCAGAAGTGTGTTAATTTTATTTCTTGTTTGTACTGGGTGAAGCTGGAAGTTTACAGAGGGATCTAACCAGTTGCCAAGATATTTAAAAGCTCTGACATTCCCACTAGGACTGGCATTATGGAGATTTTTGCTTTTGAGTATTTTATCCTTTGTTCTAAAGAGCGTAGTTTTTGTTTTGGTGGAGTTAAGAACTGATTTTTTTATTATTTCTCCAACTGAATAGGTTCTTGAAGTCTATCTGTATTTCCTGTTGAAGTGTAGGAAGTAAGTGGTTGAAAGTTCAATATCATCAATGTGTTGTATAACGGGGTGGGGTTTTAGGGAGGTAAGACAGGAGCTTAATTTATAGATGGTGAAGGGGAGAGGACTGAGGTTGGACCATTGATGGACAACCTTTTGAAGAAGTGATGGAGGAGAGAATGAGGTAGAGATCATGACATTGAATGTCCATTTTGAGAGAGAGTTCTGAAACCAGGGTATGATATCAGGGCTGATTTCACACAGGTGTTTTAATAAGTTGGGATAATCTACAAGACTGAAAGCTCTGTAAACAAATATTTGCACGAACGTTGGAGGATATCATAACTGAGACTCCAAAATGCTATAATAGTACTACATCTTGACCATAAACAATGTTATTTATCAGGAAGGCGGTGATACAGGTTAATATGCTGAGATAGTTTTGTGCAGATAATTTTCTCTGGTATTTTGCCTAATCTTGGAATTATGGAAATTGGTTGATAGTGAGACAGCGGCACACACAGACTACTACTTAGTTCCTCCTGAAAGTGACACTAGTTTCAAAGGAGATTCACAAGAATAGCAGATTCTGCTAGTGCCCAGCAGACAAAGCTTGCATGAAGGATGAAGGGGTGCAGAGTTATTTTGGGGAGTGCCTTCTAGGCCCCTCTGGTGGTAAGTGCATAAAAGTTGATGTCTCCTAAGGCCTGGATATGGAGCTGTTCCCAGGAGGTGGGGAAAAGTGCCTGAATTGTTATAATGATCTAAAGCACAGGATCCTTGCAAATAGCCATGAGAAGCTGAAGCTAGTCAACTTTGACCCCAAGTGATGTGGTTAGTGTATAACATTGTATGTTTTTCTTTCTCTTCTTAAAGATTTTGTAATGTTTCTGCTACATAATAGTACTTGTCAAGGTCATCTTAGGAAATGCGTTCAAGGAAACTAATAACCAAGCGACACACAATCACAATTGACTGAAAGGTGTCAAATGACTCCTTTCAGTCAATTGTGAAAATATGTGCATGTACTGATGTATGAATATTCAGCATTAGGTGGTGGTGATAGTTGGATTTAAAGCAATATGCTAACTACATTTGTTGCTGGGTTCTGTCCATACCTAGTAGGTGGTGGGGTTATAATGCACCTTTCAACATGCCTGCACATTACGTGATGTATCCATGTGTGCAGCTGTGGCATAGTCAGACTTGTCTCCTGCCTGTCTAGGAGCTGAGACAGCATATGTATCAGACTGAGACTTGTATCTGTTACTCTTGAATTTTGAATTATAATTGTAAAATTCTTTAATGAGTCCTTTTCCTTTCAGCATAAGCAGAATGCAGAGGCATAGCCATCTTAACTAGGGCCCTGTGGTGGTCTTATAAAGTAATGACAAAAAAAGACTTCTGCAGAATTGCAGGATGCCAATACAATTCCTGCAGATAGTACCCAAACAACTCCCCCTACAGCTCTTCAAGTGAAGAGCAAAAAAACTTTTACTTAAAAAAAAAAAGGATTCAAAAAGATTTTTTTTCACTTTTGAACTGCATGAAGCAGTTGCTACCTACAGTCTACACCACACATAGACTGGTACAGTGCTCTAGTTCTGGTTTAACTGAAAAAAAAATGTATATATATTTTTTTACTTTAGACTGTAGCAAACTGCTTGCTACAGTTTGGATCACACATGGAGTGCTGCTGCTGTCAGATTTGATACAATGCAATATTGGTTTTAAAAGCCATTTTGTATGAAAATGTAATTGGGATCAGCTGATTCCACCCCCCCAAACACTTTGCACCTAAGGCAATTATCCCCTTCACCCCCACCATTATTTAACATCCGTAATTCATTTGGCCAGTCTTCTGAGTATAATGTTGATCACAACAAAACTAGGTGTCTTTAAATTATATCACTACAGACCAGCTAAAGCTGCACTACAATTATCGGGGTGGAGGGCATCTTAGTTTTTACGTCTGAATAATTGAATGGGGAATTTATGCATAAATGAGTTTCAAAACATTCCAAAAACTGTTGACCCAAGGTAAAGATGAATTAAGAAGCCAGAACTTATTATTAGTAGACCCATATCAGAAAGTACAAGTTTTGCATTTCTTTGTGTTGGCATTAATATTATAACTTTTACCATCATTCCCTCGGGAGCAATCAGGGTTCTTTAGAGATCCTTGAATATCTGATGTTAGAATTCATTTGGGATAAAGCTAAATCTAAGGCAGCCAGTGAAAAACAGGTATAGCATAGAGACATGACAAGAAGTGGGAATCTGAATCCTTAATTATACTTTAAACAGATCAGAGTAAGATGCTAGTCCATCCTTCCCTCCACAACCACTTTTTCCCAAATGGGGTCAGGGTGCCATTTCACCAATGGCAATCACCTACAGCCAAAGTTTACACCAACAGGTGGCTAGCCGTACTGTGTTACTTCTTCCCAATACACACTTGCATGCACACTCAACACCTGTGTCCAATTTAGGATGCCAGTGTACCTACTGCTTGTCTTTGGAATGTGGGAGGAAACTGGTGCAGCTGAAGAAAATCCACACAAACACAGGAAGGACATGTAGGACATTGCACCCCAGCCAAGAACTGAACAAGGTAACTTCTTGCTATGAGGTGTGAACACTATCTGCTGTGCCACTGTTCTATCAGTTTTACTAATATTTTTCTTAATATGTTCGAAAAAGAAATGATTGACAGAACTGCAATGAAGACAAAATGCAACGGATGTCTTTTTGGGTGCATTCTTTGACTGGACAGACACCCGTTTCAGTTTTAAAACAGGTAATTATTACAATTTGGGAGGTATTAGGCACTAAGGTAATGCAAGAATGAAAGCTTTTGTTTCCAGCTACAGGATATAGAAGGTATATAAGCACTGGGAGGTTAAATGGGTGGATAAAGAAAGCTAGACTGGCCAGCACTTTGGGAAAAGCTCAAGCAAGTAGAATGCTTCCTTTCTTGGACCAAACCAGGCATAAGTTAAATTACAATCTCAAAAGTTGTCAGGGATAAGCCTATTTCTAAAGAATTAGCCAAGGCCACACAGCACTATGGTACATTTGAAGGTTGATTTATATGAACAAAGGATGGAGTTATGGGAAAGAGAGGACAATGAAAACTGGACAGGAGGACATGGAAGCAGTTGCGTCAGCATCCTGGGTATTTAAAAAATGAGAATAAAAATAACATTTGTTAAACAGGTTAGAACAAGGGACAAACAGTAGGCAAACAGAAGCTGATGGATTAATAATATATTCCCTGAAGTGCTTTTATTCTTTTACATGCAAAAATGCATTACATATTCTCATAATTATTTGAACTGCTTTGTATATGTTCAGCCTGGGATGTATTTTGGTCTTGTTAGGTACTAAAGCCTTTTAAGCAAGAAACTTAAGATGCCATAAGTCATTTATTTAATAATGGGAGGATTTTATTGGAAACTCTTGTGTCACTGAAATAAACAAGTAAAGAAACCTGACCAAGAATAATAATTTTTTTATATTTATTGATGGTACTCACAAAAGTGATCAATAAGAAATGGAGGAAAAGGGCTACATCAAAATATGGAAAGCTAAATGAAAGAATGGAAAAACTCTCCAGCAGGGGAGTCTATAGTATTGATAACTGAATGAAGACAAAGCTAGAGGGTTGGGACAATGATTAACATGCTAACATCACAGACAAGAGGGAGAGGGCTTGATTCTCACCAAGGGAAACTGGCTAGGGTTAAAATGGTCCACAAAGCAGCTAGCCTAGTTCTAACCTATGAACTAAGCAGCTTGTTAATCTGGATCAAATTTCTGGATAATAACCCCTGAATAATAGAATAGGTTTAGGCAAATGGGAAGCAAAGTTTTAGAAGGGTGGCAAGGAGATGGATGATGAGGTAGAGTAGTCATAATTCTTATCATCAAAGTTTTAAGGATACAGATCAGGTCTCCTTTCTTACCTCTTCCCAAGGATTTGTTCATGCAGACAGAAAATGTGCATGTTAAAGACTGCTTGAAATTTAAGCAAAAATGTAAATTAATATGACAACTAATTATCACATTGACTTATTACATGGCCAGGATGGTTTACCTTTAAAATGTCAAATGCACATACACAAATGTGCACACCATTGAAATATTTCCATGAAACCCATACAGCCAAGTCTTCCAAAAGTTGAAAAAACATCGACATTTCCAACCACGCCACACCTACAAACAAGTGCTAACATGGGTCAAAAATGGGGCGAGACTTTGCAGTTTGGAACTTCGGCATTCGAGGTTTTGAGAAGATGGAGTTTGGAGTCCGTGGATGCAGTTTTGATGTTCCATCAACATTTTGAAGGTAAACCGGCCAGGATACATCAGAGCCAAACTTTATGTCATATTCTCTTAGGTATATGATGCTGAAAAACTGGATGACAAATGAGGTTCCTAAAAAGCAGACATGTGGATCCTTACATTACGTTGAAGGATTATGGAGTACGTTTTTATTCTAATTACTCTGAATCTATGTGACAGAGGGGTAGAACATCATTAAGTTTGGTTCCTTCCCTTCCAAAGTGGGCACTTAACTAATATGATACAGCCAGGAAATGCATTTAAAGGCCTTGGTGAGGCCACTGAAGAGAGTTAAAATGAGTTATTGAACTTCACAGGCATACATGATATAAAATGACTTAAAGTTGTGCTGGTTTAGTAGTACAACACTCACTAATATAATATTTCTCTGGAATGAACTACAGAGTTTTTTTTTTTTAGCAGTGCTCCCTAAAATGCTAGGAAAAGAATATTTCAAGGATGTACTACAGTGAACACATAGTTGAGATGGACCTGTAACTATTAATTTTATGCAGATTCGCTGGGTTAAGTTATGGTAAGTTTACAGTTATTTTTCAATATGACAAGGAATGATCTTTTGGTGAGGACTGCACTGAAAGTAAAACCTGATAGTCTACATATTGTGGTGCTAAAAACTGGATAAATTCACAATATAATCCAGCAGGTTAGGGGATCCTTCAAACAAATTTGTTAAGAGCAGGCTTTACTTTTCTGGGATGAAAATTTATAGAAGGAAAAATGAAATAAGTGTTGGGTCTCTCATGATGGAGGTTTTATTCTGCACGAGTGATATTGAAGCCTTAGAATATCTTGGCATTTTGTGAGAGACACCATGAAATATGTTAGGGGTAGCCACTGCTTATAGAGATACAGACATGCAGAAGGCTGTTCTCACAGCCAGTAGTCATGGAGATGTGTGCCATCACCCATGGCACCAACACGATATTCATTCACTCATAAAATTCTATGCTGTCCATGCCATAGAAATAGTGGACCTCTATCACATGCCAGAAGCTAGCGGAGATGTGATACCCTCATATGCAGGCTCACATGGGATGCATGAAGGACCCATCCTTTTGGACAAGGCATATGTAGCTTTGAGAATATTGGCTACAGGGGCTTTCACTGACCAATGGGGAAATAACGGGTGTATCCCAAGTATCTGCCTCAAAGATATTTCAGTAGTTTCTAGATTCTGTTATGCTACAGCATATGGGAGGAACTTATGTGCTTCCAATACACCATGAAGGAGATAAACAACATCAGACAGGCATTTTATGAAATAGCCCATTTTATCTGTGATACTCGGCCCCATTGTTTGTAACCATATTGTCATAAATGGCTTATTTAAGGAATGGGAACAACTGTACATCAATTAATCAACTTCCATGTGGTCTGCAATGCTTGTGTATAGCATACAATGTGTCAATGCACAACCCAGGCAGTGAACATATTATATCATATAGGGGTTTGGATTGCTTTGTAAAAATGCTAGTGAGATCATTAGTTACTGGTCAGTATGCAAGGAATGGGAAATATATGCTCTGCAAATGAGCTGTTTTAACCTTCCATTGTCAAAAGCAGTTTTTTTTTCCTATTTAAGGACTACATTTAAAATGTGTTTGCAGAGCAATGCTAGGGTCTGTCTGATTTTTTTAGTACAAATTGTTTAAGACACTTGGAATGCAGCATAAATTTGGCTCAATGGTAATTTGAAGGGAGTTATTATTCTGACCACTCAGTGCACAAATGAGTTTAGAAGATTAGTTGCTTATGAGTGCTGGTTTCATGCTATATTTGTGAAATGAATTGATCAGTTTGTGTTTGCCCACATTAGTAGAACATGATTACCAGATATTAAGTGTGGTATTTTGTGTTTAAAGCAAACAAATCCAAATTATTATTAGCTAGGGAAATTTGTGCTGGAATATTTTATTTCACTTGATGTCTAAGTCCTCTTGGATTAAAAACTGTATTTTATATGAAGGCTAGCATTTTAAACAAAAAAAAGATACCAAGGCAATGTCTTCAGATGGAAAGATGCAACCATTAGCAATTCTGAAGAAATTACGTTGTCCTAACAGACATTCCTAGGTTACTTAGGTCACTTGCCATATGAATGTAATATTCGGCTATTTGGATTGCATTAACATATCTGCTCACTATTAAGTTTGATCTCTAAAGCAGTTGTATATTCTAAGCATTTATATTCATCTAGGTGGACACTGTTCATTTGAGGAGTACATGGGAAATGAACCTCAATTGCTTTTCAATCATGGTCACTAAATATGTAGTAATAAGTTACATGCACACGCTAGTGTCATTAAATTAACTTAAAAAAGTACAGATGTTCAAATGACAAGTAATACATACATATCTAAAAACACTGTGTGAGAATGAATAATGTTGTAGGCCATACAGAGGTTTAAACCAAAAGCAAAAAGGTCACACACACTCACACACACACACACACACACACACACACACACACACACACACACACACACACACACGCACGCACGCACACGCACACACACACACACACACACACACACACACACACACACACACACACACACACACACACACACACTCACCCCTAATCCATAACTTTTGGTATATCAGAAAGTCTTGGCATTAGAAGAAACCTTACTTACTGTTAAAACAAAGATATGATAAACAAAAAAATTACATTCTATGTTCTTACATGCAAAAGCTTCTGCAATTGTCAGTCAGTGCTTTTGATAAAAATAAAAGCAGTATACTCTATCAATAACAAGCAAATTTGGCGACTTTCTATACCCTTTGTATGCATATTTTCCATTCTAGATTTTTTCTTTGAAATCCTACCAATTCATCAGTATCTATCAGCTTTACTCTCTTAAATATATTAGTTCTTTCTTTCTCAAAAATGTTCATAATTTTCATATGTAAACTGTCATTTGATTCATTTTGAATATTTTTTATACCACAATATCATAAATAAATGTAACAGAGTTAAATCTGCAGTCAGATTAATTAAACACAAACAGCTCTTCTTAATTGTATTGTATATAATACTTATTTTCACTGGATTCAACTCTGAACCCCAAAAAATAGAAACTACAAGTAATGAAAAATCATATTGGCACAGAACAACAGCACTTAAATTCACTTGTCATAAAAAATGCAACATTTTGTAAAGGTGTAACTGACCTGATGAGCTAACTCATGTGCAATGACTATTGTAACCCATTCTCGGGTTTTTACAGAAGAAGTTGCTGGATCATATAGGAGGGAAGTTTCTCGATAAGTAATTAATCCCCAGTTCTCCATTGCACCAGCTGCAAAATCCGGGAGGGCAATTTGATCTTAAATAGGAAAACAGAATAATTTAAGCATTAGTACAAAATGACATATAGCAACTACTCATAAAGCTTTGTAAAAATGCAATATTCTGACAAGAGAAGTTAACAGGTGGTATATCAGCACAATCATTAATGGAATCAGTGCAACATCATCATTACAATTTAAATATGATGTCTGAGAGAAACTGGAGTAGGTGGTTTTAGAGTCAAAATGTTCACTGTGATAACAAC
The DNA here is from genome assembly GCF_019279795.1 of Protopterus annectens. NCBI lineage: Eukaryota > Metazoa > Chordata > Ceratodontiformes > Protopteridae > Protopterus > Protopterus annectens. Next base: position 1,756,927,189 of record NC_056739.1, read on the forward strand.
AGAGACCCCCAGATTCTCTATTCTTCCGTGTAGGACTAGCTTAGTCCTGTACAGAAGCAGCTGTTGAGGAGCAGGATGGCAGCGTGCCATGCATATTAATGAAGGCATGCTGTCTGAGCTCCTAATCTTACACGGAGCAGAGTGCAGGGGGCATGTCTGACAGCAGAGCTCTCAGAATATACACACTCCTGCAATGAAGAACAGCAGAAAGCCCTAAAAGAATGAACGAGACCGCTCATAGGTGTTTGCATACCGGCAGCAACATCTCCCCATGTGTAAAGAGCAATAGTAAACACAAACAATATAGGGATCCAATTTGTTTTTTATGAAACAGATTAAATTTAAGCGTAGGTGCGCAGATTTGCCCATCGCTTAGCCACAGTTAATGCAGCTTAAATGGCAGAAGAGGATAAAAAGGAAGATATATGCAAATGAACCAGTATAGCAATAGTGTAGTGGGCAGAGCATCCGCCTTACAAGCAGACATTCCCGGTTCAAGTTCCACTACAGCACATTCCATTTTCCATGTCAAATCACATTATGACCAGTATATTTGCATAACCTACTAAATAACATATATTCGTGAACTGGAGTACTGCATTAAAAGCAGATGTGAGGTGTCAGTGTCATAATGTTGCAAAGTCCACAGATAAACACAGGAATCAGGGATACAAATGGAAGGTAAAATGTGTAATGAATGATAACTCCATACAGCTTCCAAATCCCCCACCTTCCCAAGAACCATTAGACATTACTGTCTAAATTAGTGCAGTGGTAAGCAGGAGTAAGCACTAGTAAGCATGTGTAAGCACTATTAAGCAGTAGTAAGCGGGAGTAAGCATATGTATGCACTAGTAAGCGGGTTTAAGCCCGTTTGCATGGGGGTAAGCAATGCACACACAGGTTAAGCAATATTGAAGCTAACTCTCTGTAAGCATATTTAACCAGAGGTGAGCATTGCTTACCCTCGCGAAAACTCACCCAAACCCACTTAGAAGTGCTTAAAAGTGTCTTAACCACTCTGTATCCAATGGCCGTTGTTCTGCCCAGCAACAAAATAAACAGGTTTTGAACCCAGGACCCTATACACTATAGTCATAGTAGTTAACCACCAAGCCATCACAGCAGTACACAAGAATGATGTATCACCAAACAAATCTTCACTATAGTAAAATAAAACTGAAGATGTGAAAGGAATCAGTATACAGTCATATGTTCTATAACCCACTACATAAAATAAATATGTGAACTGGAGTACAGCAGTAAACCCAGATGTGAGGTGTAATTGTAAAAGAGTGTTGAAGTCCCCTATTAAACACAAGGACCCCAAACAGTGTATGTACACATGAATCATGGATACCAGGCATATATATATATATATATATATATATATATATATATATATATATATATATATATATATATATATATATATATATATATATATAATGAATAATAAACCAAGGCCAAAAAGCAGATATAATGCAAAGTAAATATTAAGCAATGCTAAGCATTGCCAGGCCAGCTTAGTTGGTGTAAGCAATGTGTAGGCCAGTTAACTCAATTTGCCCAGTGGTATACCCCTTTAAACAATGCCAACTTTAGGTAAGCAGGTTTGCCCATAGCTTAGCCTTTTCAAAACTGGCCAGTCATGGCAAAGTGTGGGAATTCAGCCCTACTTAAACCCAACAGACAGGAATACATCTTATAACTGGTTGTAGCTTACCCTTGCAGGCATCGTGTCAGGAAGGGGAGAGGGAGTGCACTTCCGGGAGCAGTGCTGGGGCATCCAGGAGTTCAGACTCATGGCAGGACTCCTTGTCAAAGACCATGATCAGAAAGTGCTGCAGGACCAGTACCAGGATTCTCAATTAAAGGCGGAAGCCTTGCCCTTGACCTCACAAGCACCACTGGCTTACCCAGAACTGGTGAGCAGGTCAGGCATCACTATGCCGACCTCAAGCGGCGTAAGGGGGATCTCTTGGATCAGTGGATCTAAGAAGCTAGGAGGACAGGGGAGGTCCCAGCTGTGTGTAAGTATCACTCCACTACCTGTTTAATAATTGCCAGCTCATGTATATTATGGATAGGTATGGCTAAATATTCCTCTTATTTCCTTTACAGTGGCAAGTGAGCGGGCCGCGAACCAGGAGGCCCATGGCTGTCGCTTGGAGAGGTTGCGACGTAAGGCAGGTTAGTAATACTCTTGCATGTACTGTCATAGGAAATAAATATAACTGGATAAGTAAGTCAATTGCCTGTAAAAAAACTGTATTGTTTAAGGCAAGTACTGCATACACTGGAGAATATGACAGGAAGAGTCTCATATAGTTTTTATGTAAATAAAAGCATAATAGCCTGACAATAAAGGTCTAACTGCTGGACTGCATGTGTATACTCTGGTATCATAGGGTAATGCAGATTTGCAATCACTTAATAGTACTGTTGTATTAAGCACTGTTACCCACACTGTGCAACATAAATAGAATGTGTAGGAATGTCTGAACATGACTGGTGTAATCCCCAGAGGTCATTTAGTACAACTGAGAGAGACATAGACAGAAAACAGTGAAAAGACAGACAACAAAATCTGAATAACACATGCAACTGAGACGTGAACTGTTGTACTTTTAGCACACACAGCCATGGTTTGAACCCTGGGAGTGGTAGTAATTTGCATACAGAATCATACCCCACAACTGTACAGATATGTCCAGAATGTCCAGTAAATTGGCCCATATCTGCTGCCTGTCACTCTGTCCCCACGGGAAATCAGTGGGATGATGCCAGACGTATAGGCAGCAAACAAGAAATAGGTTCATAGGTTCATAGGTTGGTACTAGGTTATCAGCCCTAGGGCCTATACAAGCCTAGCCATAACAATTCCCTGGCTATTTCTTCCCACACTATTTACTTCCCTGGACCCCTGTCTAGCAGGGTGACTGACGTGATCCCTGGGGTGAATTTCCTTTCTCCCATCCAATAATCAAGGTTCCTTTTGAAGAGGGTCAAAGAGGTGCTTTGCTTGACATGTATGGGCAGTCTATTCCAGAGTCTGGGGAGTCTCTGGGTCAGGAACCTATCCCTCCAGCATGTTTTGTTTATTGTGATGACAAGGTTTAGATCCCTGGAGCGTGTGGCTCTGAGGGATTGGGATAAAACTGATTGTCACACATCTATAAAAACAAACCTGTCATGCTAGCATCTCCACAAACTGTTTTGAGAGTAATAAGCCAAGTATGTCCTATCTACACCCACATGTTGTCAAACTGTGACTAGAGTGAGTACAGTAATAGAGTGAGATATATGTGCATAATGCTAATGTGAAATCTGGTACTTTGTGTGGCAACATGCAGGTAGTGCTAACAAACATTGCTCCCACAGGTACGACAGATATGAACAATGTGCTGAAAAATAAAAGCTTGATACCCTGAGCTGGTACTGTTTATGCTGGTATTGTATGGAATTGTGAGTGTTGCAGTTGCTCTAAATAATAAGGTATCACTGATCACTGTCATCCACACTGTGCTACATAATATAACTGTGTAGGAAATCCTGTATAAGAGTGTTGTAAGTCACTAAAGGTTAAAGAGGGCAATAGTCTACATATGTCCCGGTTTACCTGCATGTGGTCAAGACATGGCCAGAGTCTGTGCAAAATGAGATGGACAGGTATGTGTATAACATCAACCTGGAATCTAGAAGTATGTGTAGAAACAGTTAGTGTTAACAAACAATTCCTCCACAGATATACCAGGTAAGAGGTGTATACTGCAGGTAAAACCAGTTCATGTATAAAGATGTCGACAGCAATATCACTGTACAAACTAAGGCAACAGGGTAGTGTAGTAATACTTGTAACATACAGATAACAGCACTGACTAAGAAAGTAATGTAAACTACAGGAATATACTAGCTGTTAGTTAACATCTTTCTCCCCCCACCATATCTCCAACAATACACTAAATACCCACCTCAGCTGGTACGTGATGACTCCACTGTTATGTTGAGACATATGTCCTATTGGTTGATACTTATTTAAATCACAGCGGTCCCACCTGTCCCACCTTAGCTGGTCATGGCACTGGGCACCAGCACATCTGGGGCACAACCCAGGACTTCCTCGTCCATTGGTCCTGCACCACCTTCAGGTGGAACCCACCTTAGGGGATGGGGCTCACCCCCCCCATGAGCGAGCATGGACAGGAAGCTGTCACCTGTCGCCAGGTCCGGGTCATGGTGCATAGAGAGCTCAGTCATCAGTTTGGAGATCTTCTGCTCCAGCTCAAGGGCTGCATGTCATGACTAGAGGGTTGGCCTGGCTCTCCAACTCATCTTCCAGCACAGCCACCTTCGGGGCTGTGAAGGTGCAGTGGTGACTGCCCATGGGTGGGGATCTCAGTCCCACTGTTTCTACTAGGGGGCTCATGGGCTTCAGATTTCCCAACACCCCTCCCCATCAAGGTGTTACCCCCACATGTGTCATATACTGCCCCTGCATGCATCTTGTTTGTCTTGCCTGTTAACCTACCCAACCTACCTCCCCAAATATACCTATCCCTCCCCAACATCCCACTCTCACCTGAAAAAAAAAGGGCAATCTGTTCCCCAAAAAAAAAAAAAAAATCTCACCCCATACATAGCTTTCCATTGGACGCATGTAATCTGGTCTAATTTGCATCACAACATATTAATGTTGTCCTCACCCCTCCATCAGGGGTTTGAGTGTCCAAATATACCTCCAAATTCAGTGTATATGCACAGCTGTTGCTGTAGAAGAAATGGAAAGCTATGAACCTTCCCTAAACCCTCCTGCACATCACTAGCTATTTTCCCTACTGTCTTTCCCTCTTTGTGTCCCTTTTTCACCACTTTCCTATCAACCCTTTTTTCTTTTCTTTTAAAGAAATTTGCACAGGGGTAAGCAGGAGTAAGCACTTTTAAGCAGCAGTAAGTGGGTTTAAGCCTGTTTGCGTGGGGATAAGCAATGCCTACACAGGCTAAGAAATTTAGAAGCTGAGTACAAGAAACTGTAAATGGAAGTTAGCAGTGCTTACCTCCATGCAAACCTGCTTACAACTGCTTAAAAGTGCCTTAATCACTCTGTATCCAATGGCCCTTGTTCTGCCTAGCAATAAAATTAACAGCTTCTGCAAGGCTCAAGCCCAGGACCCTTCACACCATAGCCAAAGTAAGTTACCACTAAGCCATGTCAGATACACATAGCTCTCATGTTTTCACAAATATCATGAAATACATTTCCTGTACTGTTGAATGACTGGGCCCAGTCATTCAACAGTACAGGAAATGTATTTCAACATGTAGATGTATGTGTGTGTGTGTATCTATATATATATATATATATATATATATATATATATATATATATATATATATGTATGTATAAACATCTATACATACATATTTATACATCTATAGATACATAAGTCTACATCTATATGTCTTTATATACAGGTTCATAGGTTCATAGGTAGGTACTAGGCTATTGGCCCTAGGACTAATATAAGCCTATCCAAAAAGATACCCTGGCTTTCGCCACCCGAAATAATTATTTTCTTATGCCCCTGTCGAGCAGAGCCACAGAAGTGATCCCCGGGGTGAATTTCGTATTTCCCATCCAATCATCAAGATTTTTCTTGAAGAGTGCTAATGAAGAGATTAGTAGATAAAATCAAGCTACACCTCCACAGCTGAAACGAAATATAAACATAAAACCAAACTTTAATATGGTACTAAAACCATTGAAGCAGACAGAATCCAAATGAAATAAAATAAATACAGAACACAAAGTCCCAACTCTGTAACTCGATAAGTGCTTTCGGTATGAAACCTTCCTCAGATCGCATTTTTTACGTCTAATGAAGAGATTTGTTTGATATAGATAGGTAGTTTGTTCCAGAGTATGGGAAGTCTCTGGAACAGGAATCTATCCCTCCAGCATGTTCTGTTTATTGTGGTGACAATGTTTAGGTCCCTAGAGCATGTAGCTCGAAGGGATTGTGATTTCTGTAAGTGGAGCATGTCCAACAGCTCTGGGTTTGACATAGCTTTGTATGTTAGGCAGAGATCACCTCTGAGTAGGAGATATGCGACGGAGTAAAGTTGGAGTTTTTTAGATGGTCTGCATAGGGCATCTGTTTGAGGCCTGTAATCCTCTTTGAGAGGTATTTCTGTGGCCTTTCCAGTTGTTGTAGATGTCTTATGAGGTACATACCAAAAGGGATGTTGTACTCAATAATAGGTCTAATGAGTGCCGAGTAGAGGGGAACAATGACTTCTTTTTTCCTGAATGAGAAACCTTTTGTGATGAGGTGTGCCATGTAGAAGGATTTTCTGACTAATATGGTGATGTGATTATCAAAGGAGAGACTGCTGTCCACCTTTGTCCCAAGGTCTCTTATCATGCTTTTGATGTTAAGTAGACTACCACCTATGTGGTAGTTCATGGGTACAGAGTTTTTACCAAAGGGGATGACAATGCACTTTTTGTCATTGACCTTGAGGCCATGGCTTTGATACCATGCATCTGTCTCACTGAGGCCCTTTTGTAGGATGTCAACATCATCAGGAGTTTCGATTTTGGCTCCTAGTTTGCAGTCATCTGAGAACTTCATTAGCCAAAGACCTTCTGTGTTAGCATGTACTTCAGAGAAGTAGATACCAAACAGGAGAGGACTCAGGACTGAACCCTGTGGTACTACACATGTCACTGATCTGAAGTCAGATTTGAAGTCTGCTACTTTCACAGTGTGGGTTCTGTCAGTGAGCCAGTTGGCAACCCATCTTGTGACATAGGGATTTATACCTAGTTTAGTGAGTTTACCTATAATTCCAGAGTGGGGGATGGTGTTGAAAGCCTTGGCAAGATCTAGATAGGCTTTGTGGACCACCTTAACCTCATCTACGGCTTTGGTGACTGCTTCAAAGAAGTCTATCAGGTTTAAGAGACAGGATCTGCCTTTTGCAAACCCGAACTGGGTGGGGTCCAGAGTTTGGAGATTACCAATGTCTTTGTTTATAAGTTCCATGATGATACGTTCCACGGCCTTGCAGACCAGGCTCGTCAGGCTAATGGGGCAATAGTTCCCGGAGTCCGTGGTGACTCCCCCTTTGTGGAGTGGGATAACCCTCACTGTGTGACATTCAGAGGGAAGACATCCTGAGGTGAGGCTATGATTGAACATGGTACTTAGGTGGGGTGCCAGTTCATTTTGTAGTTTGTGTAGAATGCGGCCTGGGATGTTGTCAGGTCCCATGGATGCTGTGTTCTTGGCTTTGGAGAGTGTGTTTTGTACCTGTGCAGCTATGATTACAGGAACTTTGCATTCTTCCTGTATAGAGATGGGTCCTTTAGGGGGTGAGAGGGGGCTAAAGTTAGCACTGAGCCTATCTGCCAGGATGCTGGCAATATCTGTTGGTTCTGTATATTTAGTGCCATTGTGCTGTAACTCAGAGCAGATCTGAGTGTTGCCATTGAGATTCTTGACATAGCTATGGAATGCTTTGTGTTTGTCCTTAGAATCAGTGTCAATTTTGTTTTCGTAACTAGCTTTGGAGGATTTTATGAGGGATCTCAGCTTCTTACTGAGGCTAACCAAGGAGTTCCTCCAATCATGGGGTTTTACTCTTTTTTGCAACAGTTTCTTTCTTCTGTTGTAGAGTTTGTTTATGGCACGGGACCACCAGATTGGCTTTCTTTTTTTTGGAGGATAGCATCTTGGTTCTGTTAGGGATAGTACAATCCATGCACGTATGTATGGCACAATGTACATGGTACAGTAATATATATATATATGTGTGTGTGTGTGTGTGTGTGTGTGTGTGTGTGTGTGTGTGTGTGTGTGTGTGTGTGTGTGTGTCTAAGCATAAATCTATATCTATATGGATTCACTTTAGAAGCTCGAAATACTGAAATGTTGAAATTCAGTATTTTGAGCCCATACAGTGGAATCCTAACAGGAGCAAAAGCTCAGAAGCGCAACATTCAAAACCTCAAATACCGGAGGTTTTGAATTTTGCGCTTCTGAGGTTGCACTGTGGTTATGGATTCAGGTAAGTGTGTTTGTGTGTGTTAAATGTTTTGGGTAGAGGCTGTGGTGTGTGTTAGTGTGTTTTGTTGCTGTGATGTGTGTGTGCGAGCAGAATGTAGCTTGTGTGGTGGTGTTGTGTGTTTGTTTGTGTGTAGTGTGACCTTGGAGTTAGAATATTTATGTAGGGAGGGTGTGGGGGTGCAGGGGCGGCTTGCCCCCCCTGCTTTTATGTAGTAGAGAGCTTGTGTTTGTGTGTTGGGTGGATGGTGTGTGTGTCTGTGCAGTAGAAGTGAGAAATTCAAAATTTCCGCTGTGCGAGATTTTGAATTTCGTGTTTCTGAGTTTTCTATGTTTTAAAGATTCGGCTTTAAAGCTTCAAAATACTGAATTTTGAAATTTCAGTATTTTGAGGATATAAAGTGAAACAATCTATATAGGTATATACAGACATAAATCTATAGATATAAAAGGGAACATAACAGAAACATATATGTCCACATGCACCGTTAATAGGGTTGAGGGGGCCCAAACAACATGCGTTCTGTACATATTGATATCCCCCCCACAGACAAATGTCTGCCCTGCAGTACAATGCCAACTGTTGCAGATCCCATAACCAGGACCTGACACAACATGGGCACAAGATGTTAACAGTACTCCATCCCACCTGTGTGATGTCAGGCTGGTATAAGTAACATACCATGCAGTACAGTCTGGCTATCATAGGGAATGTACCGTGTGGAAGCAATCAACATTCCTAGGATACATATACATAGAAACATATATGCAGATATATATAAATATATATATATATATATATATATATATATATATATACATACACATATATATATATTTATATATATATATATACACACACACACACACACACACACACACACACACACACACACACACACACACACATATATATATATATATATATATATATATATATATATATATATATATATATATAGATATGTAACTACACATACACACACAGATACGTATAGGAAGATACATATGTAAAAAGTGCACGCAATACGGAACTGCCATTATGCCTACAGTTGCCACCTTACCAACTAGACACTGTATGAGCCACCCATACAAATGGCAGTTGTTGCCTGCAACATATACCCACAGAGAAGTCAAAGGATATAACACCACACACAGGTTTGCATACATGGGAAAGCTTTATTTGTGTACTATTACAGTTCTATATGCCATGTCATATAGCTGTTTAGAGACTGACATACATATAAACAGAGTAATGCAACTGTGAAACAGTTATATTAATACAGTAGCCTGGAAAGGTTTGCATATGTTGCTGTCCAGGCCGAGGCCTTCAAGTAGTACAATAGTAAAGACAGACTGGGTCACAGGATACCAATCAGTCAACAGTAAGTAATGCAGATGTATAGTCCAGCAGCCTCTATCTACACTCTGTACACAAATTCTAGGGGGTAAAGACCTCAGTTGACACAATGGGATGTATCTGTTACATAACAAGGCATAACTGACACCATCACAATCACACTGACAAACAGAACAGCCTGTATGGCAGGAAGCAGTAGGCCTGCATTTACCAAAGGTGAATTGTATGGTAATGTACATCCAGACACCTTAAGGCAGCTTACCCCTGATACCCCCACATGTTGTAACAGCCTAGGTTAGTTATGGTGCATCCCCCCAGACTCAATAATACAGGGCCATATACCACTGTTACATACACTGTCCTCTGGAGTGCATGAGGGCACACATGTATTGTGTATTTGAAGCCCACACATAAATGGACCCAACCCCACAATATGTGTGAGGGACACAACAGAAGTGGACTCATGGCAGGAATGGCAGCATGACAGACTCACAGCCCACTACATAACACCCCCTGACAGCATGTCATATGTACAAAGCCTGGTGTGTAGGTGGAGGACAGAGGCTGGAACACAGGCCCATATGTGTAAAACTGTTGTCATACACTAAGCAAGTCACTGGTGTTACAAGATAGTCTGCAACATACCCTTAGGCAAGAATATGAAGTTAGAAACAGAAATTAATGTAGCCATGTACTGATAGCACTCAACACACACACACTGCCAGTGATATATCTGACACAAGACCTGTGTGGTGGACAGACAAAACATAATAGGCACACCTGTGGCCATCAAGTGGATAGGCCCACAGTTGAGAGCTAGGCAGACAGACTACATTCCGCGTTAAACAAGTATGTACACACAATCCCTGTAACACAGGGCTGAGCCATGCTTAGCAGGTGTCGCCACTGCTGCAATTTAAGAACTAAGCTGATTTGTGCACTGGTAAGTGAAGCCTACACTGTGTAAGCACCCATACCTATACCCGGAGATTAGCACTGCTTAGCTTCACACAAACCCGCACAAACGTGCTTAAAGTTGCTTAAAACTGCCTTAACCACTCTGTATCTGACAGCCCTTGTTCTGCCCAGCAATAAAATAAACAGCCCTTGAACCCAGACCCTGTACACTAAAGTCACAACACTTAATCACTATGCCATGACCACTGTGAAAACAGCTGTTGCTTTTCCAATATATCTGTCAATACACATATTGAGTAGTATTGAACAATTGCCTTTACTTCCACAATTGTGTAGTACTTGTTATTAATATGACTGTTACATCACATATGTTGTTTTCTCATAATGTACACATAGCGGATACAAACAGTGAGATACATCAGGGAGTGTATACACAACCGTGAGGCTTACACATGACAGGAATATGGATATATACATATAATCGGTTGATATATGTCTACATGTACATACACATGTATATTCATACATATGTCTGTATAAACATCTTTATAGTGCAACATATATATGGCCATGTGTACATCTCTTTGTATGTACATATATAAATATATATATATATAGAGAGAGAGAGAGCGAGAGAGATTAGAGATTAGATATAGATATTTAGATATATGTATATATATGTATGCACATCCTGTGTGTACAGATATGCCTATTTATGTAGACATATATGTAGATATCTATAAATATATGTGCACACATATCTATTCTGATATACCTATTACTGTCAATATATATGTAGCTATCCATAAGTACATGTGCATATGTATCTCTATCTGTGTATGTGTATATTGCTGTGTATATGTATATATCTGAGTGTTTGTATGTATATATATATATATATATATATATATATATATATATATATATATATATATGTACATATACATATACATCTATGTATGTTGATATGTATATGTGTAAATGTCTATATAGATATATGGATAAGTATATATACATATATGTTCACCATATGTCCCAAACATGTAGTGGAGCCCTACCTCAGCCCCAATAGTCCCAACCTCTTAGTGCAAGGGGATGTCAGGTATGTATTGCAGGTATATATGTAGATTATTGCTACTGCGGTAGGGGTTATCTTCACAGATGTTGTGTGTGGAAGATCACATCTGCTTTTAACATGTGTGCCATTGGCCACCGACAGACATCCTAAGGACATCATAGTACAGTACCACTGCTAGCACAATAATGGTCCTGTGGACTACAGCAGAGATATGGCCAATAAATGTGGAAAGTCTGACACATTCTGGTCAATCCAGAGGTATACACAGAACATCTTAGTGCAAGACATAAGCCAGACAATGTGGATGTTAGCCATGTAGACAGGTATATCATGTAAACACTGATATACATTTGCCCCTATAGGTTATGCATTCACACACCCCTGTCTGTTCTGACACATACTAACCTCTGGTACAGAGGTGCCATGGCCACATACTACCCACTAGATATTCACATACATCTGTACAGCATCCCACTGCTTTGTCTGACATACATGACTGCTATGGTGGCCTGGCAGCAGTACATCTGGCAAGTATCTGGACATAACAACACACTAGGTAAGTACACTAAACTGCTAGGCATGTAACAAAGCATTGTGCAGGCTACAGGCAGACAGCCACAACACTGGCCTACATTTCTTATGGGGGAATACACATGTACCTGCATATATAGCAGGCTGTACTGGCATGTCACAGCACAGAGTAACAGACACCTGTGTGAAAGTGCATAACCACAACCAATGTGAATACAGCCACAGCCACATATGGCAACCAGCGTAATATTACAGTATATGGACTATCTGATCAACACCATCCTCATATGTGCCACTCACACATTAACCCTACATATACTGGGCCACTAGACAGTGTGGTCCGATGCCTGTCTGTGGTATGTGACATGTGTGTATTTGGCCCTACAAACATGCAAGCTGATAGGGTACCATACAGTGGAGCAGCATGTAACATCAGATAGAACAGGACCAAGAACAATGACATCTACCACAGTCTGTACACAGGCCAAGGTACATATTCACAATACACACACTATTGACACTCACCATAAGTACACAGACCTCAATACTGTACACACAACCACAGATTGCCCAGGCTATGTCCTCAAAGATAACCCCTACTATACATAACATGTGTTGCAGTCTGATATCTCACTGGCTTGTTATCAGATATGATATCAATAAATTACGGTATACAGAACATATGCACTTCTTACTGCATGACATATATACACTGGTTGACAGAGTTGTGGCTGGAGGCACAGACACAGGGCCAATATTGACATGTTGCTGTGATAACCTCATACATTTACTGTTGTAACAGGGTTTGTTATGACATATGTCCTATGACTGATATGACATCAGTAACTCTCATGTCTGTCACCATGTACTGTCTGCAATCTTCACACTTATGCTTCTGCAGTTCACAGATAGGTGCACTGTGAGTAACACAAGAAACAAAAGGCACCACACACTGCCCAGTCTGCAGATGACCCTATAGATGGGGGTTTCCTCAGAAACATAGCACTGTCATGACAGGTATTAAAACATGTAGACCAGCCATATCCACAAACACCCTATTAAACCAACATTACTCCAAATGCAAAATAGTGACACTTACATTCTGTAGTCATGTCTCCTGTGTGTTGACCTGTTTCCACAGTGTATATTGTTAGAGGTAAATCCCCAATCCATTGGTGATGCTGTTTGCCAAACAACAGATCTAGGTACTGCTCACAGTGAATGATAAGGCCCAACACCAACATGATGTTCCTTGATATTGGAGTGTGTTTCCATGCAATTGGCTATGGAAATGTTACCACAGCTGTTCCATATGGAATCAGCTAGAGGAGGGCTGCAATAGCATCACTTACAAAACACATGCTGCTGCCTAAGCAAAGCAGGTGTACATCTCCACATCCACCACAGAGGGAGTGAGAGAGGCAGACAGAGGCAAAGATAGGTCAGGGAGGGGGTGGGAGAGTAAAACCTAAGTATGTTTGTATCACACGCCTACCAGTACAGGGTATGAAACCCATGACTGACTATGTATTGGTATCACATGTCTATGCAGTTATTGGATGCGCCACATAGCATACATGTTGAGGAGCTCTCCAAACATATATGTGATGGTAAGTGACATCTGCAACAGTTATATGGTAGCGATATGGTAGGTGTAGTACTTGTGCCTGTCCACATAAACAGGTGTCAGCATCAACACAGCTACACTCTCTCAGGGACCCACACACACTGACACACTGGCAGGGTCAGGAATACAACTCCTCACTAGTTAGTGTGCCACAGTACAGTACTGTGCAGGTATCACATGCATCACAGGGGTTATCTGGAGGTTATATGGGCAAAGGGTATATAGAGGTGTCTGACATCAGACAGCATGCTTCAGTATGCCAATGGCATCTTACACCACACACACAGACACAGGGTGGCAGTACCGACATGCATGGGTGCATTGCTTCAGGGGTGTGTAGTGGTTGACTGTGCCAGGAGGCTCTACAAGGCTAGGTGATGGGTATACCTTGGCATCAGGCCACATTACAATGGTCTGCAGTGTTTCTCAGGGGTGTAGTGTCTGGATTGGCCCAGACAGGTGGGTATTGTATTCACCATCCGGTCACCTGGGTAACTATTGTGTGTGGCCATTGCTGTGCATTGCTTGCCATGCATGTGTTCTTTAGTCCATGACATGGACAGTGTCTGGGATGTGCACACATCCCACATGCATGTACAGTGACATATGGAACTGTACCTGGGGGTGTCTGGTCCATGTTGTGTACACATATTGCTATCATCAGATGTGCCAGCCCTGGCCTCATGTGGCAGGAAGAGATAATGAGCAGCAGGTTGACCCTGCACCTACATTGATAGCATGATACAGGTATTCCCTGGTGTCAGTGTCATCTGTCCATACAGGGCATGTGTTTAAGGCATGGTATGTCCTTTGTGGGTCACATTTGATGGCACCACAGGTGTTGCAGGTGTCCAGTGGGGAACATAATGAAGGCACACTCTCTGCATGTACATGGCTATTGTACTGATGGACAGGGTGCCATGCCCTCTGTTGTCCACTGCAATCAGACCACAGTTACTATCTCTGGGCAATATGCAGGGTACTACCACCATAGCAGTTGTTGCCTAGGCAAGTGTGTTTGTGTATGAGACATAGGTTGAGAGTGTTCTCTGGGTAATACAATGGTTGCTAACTTTGTTCACCAGGCCTTGATGTCACATGTAGGGGTATGGATTGGCACCCCAGCCTCTCAGTTATTTCACATCTGTTATCCTTATAAAGTGGACATTGTGACATATAATAGGGCTACCATATAAGAAATGTGCAAAACCCACTCCATAATGAGTCCAGTTGTTACACACTCATGACCACCTCCACACAGGATATGAATGACAAACACAGACACACATCTGCCATGTTTGGGATTAGAACTCCTACCTAACTAGTTTATTACACTACAGCAGTATGCAGTTATAGGGCGCGCCATGGAGATTACTGGTGAACTCCTTCCCCAAAGGTGTATTTCACAGTGAATGACATCAGCAGCCTTGCCAAAGTAGGGCATTTGATCTGTGGTGAGTGTGACTAGCCTAAAAAGCACTGCTCCCTACACAGACATAGAAACACACACATATCCCCACTTGCCATGTGTAGGAATAGAACCCCTACCAGAGTACTATGTTACATTACAGCATTACGCTCTTATAGGACGTGCCATATAGATTACTGAACTACACCTTTCCCAAAGGTGTATTCCACAGTGAATGACATCAGCAGCCTTGACAAAGTAGGACATTTGAATTGTAGTGAGTGTGACCAGCCTAAAAAGCATTGCTCTCTACACAGACAGACACACACACACACACACACACACACACACACACACACACACACACACACACACACACACACACACACACACACACACACACACACACACACACACACACACACACACACACACACACACACACACACACAGTTGCCATGTCTGGGATTAGAACTCCTACCTAACTAGTTTATCACACGACAGCAGTACACAGTTATAGAAAGCACCATGGAGATTACTGAGCTATACCTTTCTGAAAGGTGTATTTCACAGTGAATGACATGAGCAGCCTTGGCAAATTAAGACATTTGAATTGTAGTGAGTGTGATTAGATTGCTCCCTGCACAGACAGACAGACACACACACACACACACACACACACACACACACACACACACACACACACACACACACACACACATGGTTGCCATGTCTGGGATTAGAACACCTCCCTAACTAGTTTATCACACAACAGCAGTACGGTCATAGGACGTGCCACAGAGATTACTTGTGTATGCCTTCCCCAAAGGTGTATTTCACAGTGCATGACACCAGCAGCCTTGCCAAAGTAGGGCATTTAATCTGTAGTGAGTGTGACTAGCCTAAAAAGCATTGCTCCCTACACAGACAGACACACACACACACACACACACACACACACACACACACACACACACACACACACACACACACACACACACACACAGTTGCCATGTCTGGTATTAGAACTCCTACCTAACCAATTTATCACACTACAGCATTATACAGTATTTGGGCGCGCCACAGAGATTACTGGATTACTCCATTCCCAAAGGTGTATTACAAAGTGGATAACATCAGCAGGCTTGTCATAGTAGGGCTATGGGAGGGCAGTGTGTGTGAATGGGCCATAACCCATTCGTCTAGAGGTTGACACACCACATGAAGGCACACATGGGGTTATATTCCGCAGGTACGTCTATACAGCTGCTAGATGACTACTGCCTTGTACAGTCAGGTTGCACAGCTAGCACTTGCACCACATAATCCGTAATGCTGATGGTTACCAGTGGCTACTTTCTACAGTGAGTGACATTTACACATCATGTGGTTTTAGCCATTTGGCTGTGTGCTGGGTGGGACAGGCTTCATTATGGATGGCTCTTTGTCACAGTCACTCTCTTCCACACATTTATGTATGTCTACTTTTGGCTTATTATAGTGTGTTGTCCTTGGATATATGTCTGTATTCTTATCCAATGTGTGTGCAAAGCATGACTGGTGCATACTGATAAGTGTATGCACTAACATCTGCAACAGTCAGATATGCATGTTCAACTGTTGTTTGCAGACATGGGCTTCATTTGTTTAAGTGTGTGAGCATGCCCAGTATGACCTTTTGATATGTTGTTGTCTGGCATTGCCTTCATTTCTCTAAGTGTGTGTGAGCATGTCAGTATGCCCTTCTGTATTGAATCTGTGGATCCACTACAGGTAGTTTCTACTCCAGTGCAGACCTTTGTGTTGTACACCTACAGGTAGCAAACTGTTTCTGCAGGTTATCCATAGATCATTTGGCAATATAGGAACAAACTGTGCAAGGGATAGTGTGTACTGTAGGTGACTCTGTCTGTGCTGCTTCTGCTACATGGTACTGGTGTTAGCAGAGATATTCAGACATGTGTACTGTTATACACTGTGAGGTTTCATGTCTTCAAGCACTGTCAGGTGGGCATTCTTGTTCACAGTGATGTCCTTGGGAACAAGGGTGAATGTAGCTGTGTCTGGTATTGTGGACAGGCGCATATATATTCATGGTAAGGTATGCCATTCTGGAGGGGGAGCTGCAGACACTTGCTGCTGGGTCTGTGTATCCAGTTCAGTACCTTTGTACAGTGCTGGCAGAGGATCACATACTTGTACATCCATCATCTTGACAGTATGGCCTTATCTTGCTATGGCAATACCTCACAGCTGTACAGATTCACACAGGTTATCCAGATGCAGGGGCCATGAGTCAGGACATTACCCATATTATTGTGTACAGGCAGGTTTGTAGACACCCATTTATGTATTTGCAGCCAGGGATAGTGTGTGTACACAGATGTGTGTCAGGCCTTGCACATTCCATGCTGCCCATGCTCCCCCCCCCCATTATTCTATCCTCTGCCATACATTATTCATACATTCTCTGATACTTTCCCTAAGGTTATCACCTCATCACAGCTGTGTTTTGGTGTTGGTCCACAGTTCATGCAGTGGAACATGGTGGACATGCTACTGTGGTTTGTCCACATGGCCTTGCATATGGCTTATGTGTGTTATTTGGGTGCCCATGACATAACATGCATTGGCAGTACGTGTGAGACATAGGCCTTTGGCAGAGGCCTGTAGGCCATTTGGTGGTGATGCAGGCAAGCTGTAGCAGGCTGTTGCATTCTGTCAGGCTTACAGTCCCAGACCACCATACAGTATATTCCCCTGGGGTGACAAGGTAGGTGTGCTAGGTGTTCACGACAATACTTTCTATCAGTATTGATCAGGTGGTGTGGATGCTGGCGGGGTGCTACCTACAGCTTGGGACACACCTGCATGGGACACCTGCACTGCATTCTGCATTCTGTCGCTATTGCCATATACAGGTGGGGGTCATATTGTACCCATTCCCAACAGCAGGGATACAACCAGAGAAGTACCTGCGAGTGGTGTTTGGGTAAGCTGGGTGCATGTGTGCTATGGACACTACTTGCATCTGACGCACAGATATGCATGGGGCATTCCAGTTATGGTGGCATGTGCAGGCACATCAGCTGTTTCCCAATACATCAGTCCTACCACCTTTGTGATCTGCAAAGTGTTTGGGCAGATGACACCAGTATTCCCTACTACAGGCCCAGATAATGTGATGCATACCTGCACGTACAATTAAAAGGGTGTGTCCATTTCACAGTTACACATTATATACTGTATGTCTGGGATACTTTCCCCCTGTGTACTGCTTGTATATGTAGCCCAACAGCCATGCCATGTCAATTTCAGATGGTGACATATATTACCACCATAAATTTACAATGGCTTACTACCAGCATGTGTTATATTGGTGGGAATAGTCTTTGGCACTGCAGTTGTGAGGACCTGACCCTGTCATCGGCAGTAGTGGGCAATGGCCACCAGGTCATATCTCAACATGCATAAATACTGACCACTCTTACACAATAAGAAACACACACCAACCTGACACACAAATACTTGCATATTGTACAAATGCTACTATCTATCCTGCTACCTTGGCCACCACTGGGCATCCATGCTCCACTGGTATTATAACTACACATACATGTTACTACATTTCTACATTGGATTCGGGGGGGCACACCTGACTGTTACTTCATGTGTACATAGGATATGGGGGGCACATCTGACTGTTCCTACATTGCTACACAGGATTGGGCAGGGCACATCCGATTGTTACTACATTTCTACATCGGATGGGGGGTCTCACCTGAGTGTTACAACATGTGTACATCATATTGGCGGGGCACACCAGACCAGTACTACATTTCTATATAGGATTGGGTGCCCACATGACTGTTACTACATGTCTATGTAGGGTTGGGGGGCACACTTGACTGTCTCTACATGTCTACACAGGATGGGGGGGGGCACACCTGACTGTTACTACATTTCAACGTAAGATTGGGGGGCCCACCTAACTGTTACTACTGTCTACAAAGGCTATGGGGGGCGCACTTGACTGTTTCTGCATTGCTACACAGGATTGGGGGGCACACCCAACTGTTACTACATGTCTACATAGGATTGGGGTGCACACCTGACTGTTACTACATTTCTACATAGGATTGGGGGGGACACCTGACTGTTACTACATGTCTACATAGGCTATGGGGGGGCACACCTGACTATTTCTTCATTGCTATACAGGATTGGAGGGGGTGTACACTTGACACTTGTACACATTTGCTATGACTGTACTGGTATGTTAGGTACTCTATTTCATTCTGCTTTCTAACCTATCATGCTGACTAGAGGCATGTCAGTGTACTACAGGTCTTATGTTTGATTGACCTACATATTAGTTTCTGACTTCCTACCCTTCAGAACGAACATCCCACTGCCTGAACTAATGTGGTCTGTCAGTGTATGCCTGGGGGGCTACCCATAGACATAATTCAGTGGCCTTAGCACAGCCTTTGTTTGTGTTTCTCTACACCTGTCCTACTGGCTGTGGATGTTGTTGGGTATGTGAACCTCTCTGACTGGCATGTGTGTGTTATATGGACACACATGTGGCCCAGCACTTTTCCTGCAGTGGGTTTTATCAACATGTGTAGTACTGGTTACTGTGGTGACACCCGTATTTGTTACAGATCTCATGCTGCCATTATAGGTGTCTGCTAACTGCTGGCATCCCACTCAGCCACCCGATTCCCTTGCATGCTCACATCCATACCATAGATACAAGTAACAACACATACTACTCCAATCAACAATCGGTAATGGGAGTGACTTACCTTGTGGGTGTGGCAGTATTGAGGATGGTGCTGGGTGCTGCCTATGTCAGATGTGCATCGTACACTCCCTATACATGGTTGAGCACAGGTAGTGTCATGTTTGGCTTCCCTTTTATTGTATGTGTGAGTCAGAGAAAGGTGTCATTCCCTAGATCCCTACTGTGTCAGTGCATGTGCTATGTGTTGCCTCTTTGCCAAGGCCATGGCATTCTGGGCATGCCTCCATCTGCCTATTGGGACAGACTCAGGTTGCTCCTCCTCCGAGTCAGTCTATGCCTGTACAGGCCTTGGCATTGATGGGGGCTGTGTAGCCCTGCCCCATGCTGTTCCTGCTGCAGCTATTTCCACAGGATCATATTGTGCAGCATGGCACATACGATAACAATGTGGGTACATGTAGTTGGTGAGTACTGCAAGGCTCCACCAGATGTGTCTAGGCACCAGAACTGTAACTTGAGCATCCCAAACACACGCTCTATTATGATTCTGGTTTGTGCATGTGTCTCATTATGGCGTTCTTATTCAGGTGTGTGTGCATTTCTGATGGGTGTCATCAGCCACGGCTCCAGTGCATAACCAGAATCCCCCACTAGGTGACCGTAAGGGATGTTCCCATTAGCAAATCTCTGGTACAGCTGTGTCAGATGCCAGATGTGGGAATTGTGATAGTTTCCAGGGCAGCCAGCACACACATTCATTATAATGCCCTGGGCATCGCACACGATCTGGTAGTTGATGGAGGGGAAGCCCTTGCGGTTGATGTAGAGCCTACCCCGCTCACCAGGTGGTGCTTTGATTCATATGTGCGTGCAGTCTATAGCCCCCACCACCTCAAGGTATTCTGATATTTAGTGGAAGAGACGCATATTGCTGGCCAACACCTCCCAGGTGTTGAGGAAATAAATGTACTCACTGGCATGTGCTGACATGGCATCCAGGAACTGGTCAAATACTCTAGATGCTGATGCCTGTGAGATTCCCATGATATCCCCAGTTGGGCTTTGGGAGGTACCTGTGGCTAGTATTTCTAAGCCTACACATACCTTGATATCCACTGGGATGGGTTCCCCTCTGTTAGTTCTGTGTGTCAGGCGTGGCCGGCACAGCTCAACAATTTGCTGTAGGAGGTCCCTTTCCACCCTATAGCGCTCCACTATCTCCAGCTTATGTAGCCCCTGGTAGGTTACCCTGGGTCTGTACACCCTTCTCCATCTCCTCACTGTGGGTTGGTTGACAGCATTCTCATCCTCACAACCATCAGCCTCTTTCACATGTTGATTTATGATAGCTGCTGCAGCCCCTATCATTTTGTTGCTTTTGTTTGTTAAAATTTCCCCACTTGTGCACACTGGTGGTGTAGAGTTTGTGGGAAAAACAGAGGGAAAGGTGTTTGCATAGTTTATAGTAGTGTGTTGGGCTGGGCTGGTCTGCTGCCTGTGTAATTGGCTGATTCTGATACATTTCACCTGCTAGCTATGCTAGTTCTCCTTGATTACCTTCCTACTGCTGTTTTTCCTTTCCATTGCCTTCCTGTTTAAGATTGGGGGTGCACTGCACAAATACAGTGTTCAAATGTGCACAGAGCTGCTATTTCTTGGTTTACTTTTTCTTTTTCCCTTTAAAATCTGGTGCGAGATGTGCACACCCACTTAGGCAATGTAAAGAGTGCTAGGCAGCCTCAGACACACACCCTTGCTTAGCTCTGCTAAGCTAAGGGCAAACCCGAGCTACAGGTCTCCAGTCCACTCACAGTATGCCTGACACACTTCCCTATGATGTCAGCTAACTCCTAGGCTTGCACCAAGATATTCCTGCTCTTACACTGTTGGGTGCTGACTAGCATGCAGGGGAAATCTGGGATTTAGTATCATTACCCTCATTTGCATAGGATTGTCTGCTGATGCATAGTTACATGTCCCACACTGAGCCTCTCCCCTTAGCAATCACTATTCACTGGCCATGTTGTCTTCTGCCTGCCATTGAGAGTAATGGCAAAATAGTGACTTTGGTTAGAATGCTTATTTTATTTTTTTTTTCTTATTTTCCGCCCGATCCTATTTGTGCACCGCTGCCCTACACTTAAACAGCCGATATCGGCTAAAAAATATAAAAGTTGATTTTTTTTATTTTTGCAACTCTTTTCCATGCTACTGGCCTTATAGTTGGCCATTGGCATGCTTTCTACATAATATCCACCCTTTATTTGGAGCTGTCATGGCTCCGTTTTGTAGCTTGCAGAAATGTACTCTCTTACTGGTGGAGTACATTTTTTGCTGATTACACTAGTCCTGCACAGCCGGTTTCCAGCTTCCTGGATCACAAATTCACCTCATTTGCATGGATTTCTCCTGAAAATGGGGTAATTTTCATACAGGGCCTGAGTTTGTGCAGGACTAGTGCAGGAGCGCTGGTGCACATCCCTACAGCTTATTCCTGGTTCGCTCAGCAGCCATATTGCCTCCAGGAGCTCCTGCACTGTTCCTGCACATCATGCAGGGCTTACTGAATCCAGGGGAGAGTCTTCTATGGATGTTATAGGAAAGGGACAGTGGTACAATCATGGAGGATCCATAGTGGTCATTAGGCAGAAGGAGTTCTGCGCGATATTCACATGGAAAAAATAACAAAAATGTGCCAGTTGTGAGGAATAGGAAAAGGGAACATGAGAGAGGAAAAACATTTGAAAAAAAGAAAGAAACAACAATGTGGTGAAGTGTATGTGAATAAGTGATCAAAATACCAGTCTGGCTCAGAGGGAGAAACTTGCACAAAAATGCAGTACCACTAATAAACAAGAACTAGTTACGGTAGGAAGGTACAATATTCAACACAGTAGAAGTATGGTGCTATAAAAATCAGACAATGACATAATTTGTGAACTTTACACAATATACATATAGACATATAGATATAACTATACCCAGAGGCTCCCTTCACTCTGGAATAAAATCCCAGTCCAGATTAGGCAGAGTCCCTCATTGACTCTCTTCAAGAGGAATCTTGATGAGTGGATGGGAGATCGTAGGTTTACCCCGGGTATCACTTCTGTGTCACTGTTAGACAGAGGCACAGTATACTAACCTCGAAAAAGGGCATAGCAAAATTAATTTAAAATGGGTGGCGAAAGCCATACACACTCTGGCTAGGCTTATAAATGCCCTAGGGCAGATAGCCTAGTATGAACCTATGAACCTATGAGATATATACTGCCTGGGGACAGCAGCACCATTCTCTATTTCATATAATGACTGGTAAGTTCTGTGTTCCCACTCATGGTCTCATACAAAATGAAGGGCTCCATGTTGTGTAATTTCTCACAGAAATATACTCTTAACCAGTCCGTATCATGTGTCAGAAACTAAAGGTTTTTGTATCATGTTGCAGAAATTGAAAGTTTTGATGTAGTTATAAGTAAATATCACCAAAATAATTGAGTCAGCTCAACCTCAGTAAGCAACTGGTATCAATGTGTCAGAGTCAGTGAGCAGATGCAAGAAGCTTTAATGAAGCTCTGGCCACTGCAAAATGCTGCCAGCTGGCTGTGTTTGTGTAGTAGGGTGCATGTATGTTACAGATTACAACATGTGGAGCATGTGATAATTTGGTGTAGCACATATATACATAGCACAATATCACAGTGCATTATCCAAATGTTGTCAAGTAACACTGATGTATGATAGTATTGTACTGTATCTCTTGCAGTATCTAATACCAAGTCCAAGTCAAGTAATTGACTATTTCACTAAACATTGAGTAAAAAAGTAATTAAGGATCTTGGATGATGTTGACAGCAACAACTCATACAGGAATAAAAATATAACAACCTGTGAAGATGGACATCTTTGTGGAAACTTTGTGAATTTTGATGAAAGAGTATATTAGAGAGGGACTCCATGAACTGTTACACATTTCTTGGATTCAGAGGCTGCATTATGCAGAATTATGTTACTGAATTTTAGTGCGATGAACTCTGCTACTAAATTTGAATGTAGTTTTTGAAGCTAAAACAGTGTAAGAAACTTCTCTGTGTGGAAGATTTTCAGTCCATATATCTCTAGTTAATCACTGTATATTAATCAGATCAGAGAAAAGTAGTAGAAGTAGTGAACTTAAACTCGTCTTAAGTAAAAAAAAATGATAAAAAATATATAATTGTACAGAATTACTAAGTATTCAGAAGTAATCCAAACAAGGCAGGCAGTCTGTTTCTAGTCGAAAATCCTTTATTAACTACATAGACTACATGGCTGGAAATATATTAACCTTAGTCCATTTGGCAATCAAATATATATATAAATATATATATATATACACTTTGCATGTAAAAAAATCAGTTTGTTATTCTCTGTGGAATTTCTTAACATTCTCCTACTGGGGATATTGAGTGAAGGTGCTTCAGTCCTTTTCAGTTCTATAATGGGTTCCAAGATGTTTTTTAACATCTGACTTTCATAGCCTCTCACTAGAAAATCATTCTCTAAGTTGTTCAGGTTTCTCAAAAATGGTTCCATCTCTGTGGTAATTCGAGCTAATCTATAGCCTTGGGACTTCCCTACATTATACTTGTTTTTTGTAGGATATAGACTTTTACTGTGGAGTAATAAGTTAACCCTCGTTAGTTTTTTGAATAGATCAGTGGTGATTCTGTTATTGCTGGTATCCTTGGAAATCTGCATATCTAAGAAAGTGGTTGAAGTATAGCTATGGGAAGAGCTAAACTTCAGGAAGGGGGTTAACAAATTCAAAAAGAGCTGCATCCTGACATACACTTTGGATTATCACAGTATCAAAAATGTTACTGAAGAAAACTGGGACATTGTCACAGGAAACCCTTTTCTGATTAACATCTTAGGTGAAGCCCCATCCTTTGTTTATAGGAAAGCCAGGAACATTAGAATTTTTGTTGAATTTAAACCTAGACCATATGAGAGAAACACTAAAAGATGTGAAACTAATTATACATTTTGTATATTTATATAGCAAGGTA
The DNA here is from genome assembly GCF_019279795.1 of Protopterus annectens. Classification (NCBI taxonomy): domain Eukaryota; kingdom Metazoa; phylum Chordata; order Ceratodontiformes; family Protopteridae; genus Protopterus; species Protopterus annectens. The sequence goes on from NC_056739.1 coordinate 1,756,951,978, forward strand.
ATAGTTTTTATTGCCCTTATTTAAAGAAAACCATTAAGACCAGTGCAGGGGGTGAATGTAACACTACAAAAGTAATTTACAGGGCACAGTTCAATGAATGTAATGCATTCTATGTGGGCAAGACTGTAAATAAACTCAAGCGTATGATTTCACGTCATATGTCAGAAATCTGCTCTGGATGTAAAAATAATGCACTAGCCAAACATTTTTCTCTTCATAAAAGGCACACAGGTTTTAAGTTCCAGATCCTGGATTGCATAAACATGATGATCTTGAAGGAGACATCCTGAATATTCTGGAGAAACATGAACTCGTGTGGAAATTAAAGCTGAACTCTTTTAGGAAGCCTGGACTAAACTATTACTGTTCAATTAAAAGTGCACAGGAACTTAAAAAATTGCCACATTGTTTACATGACTAATTTTATTTTATTTTATTTTAGTCTACCAGTTGGTTTTAAATACCATTTTAAATCAGTAGTTGTAACTTAAGTGTATATTTTGTTTCTATCATCATACATTTCTTCTTATTTTTTCTTTTTCTGGTTCTCTTTTTTCCACTTTATTCAAAATGGTGTGTAATAACAATACTAACTAATTATACAATTATATCTATTTTTATAGATAGTTTTTAGGGTTCTTGTACACAGGCTTGAAGAAGTCTAGAAGGATGAAAGCGATCTTTGTTAACAATAAGTTATGAAAATAGAATATGATTTTTTACAATTGATTTTTTACATGCAAAGTGTACATGTATATATTTATATATATTTTTTGATTGCCAAATGGACTAAGGTTGATATATTTCCAGCCATGTAGTCTGTGTACTTGATAAAGGATTTTCGACTGGAAACAGACTCTGTGCCTTGCTTGGATTACTTTCGAATACTTAGTAATTCTGTGCAATTATATATTTTTTATTTATTATTTTTACTTACGACAAGTTTAAGTTTGCTACTTCTACTACTTTTGTCTGATCTGATTAATATACAGTAATTAACTAGAGATATATGGACTGAAAATCTTCCACACAGAGAAGTTTCTTACACTGTTTTGTTTTTGGACCCACTACACTTGTATAGTGGGTTGTTTTGAGACTTCGGGGATACCACAGAGATTACTTTTTTTTTATTTTATGAAGCTAAATACATTAAACAATACATTAAAATGCATACTGTGTTACGTCATAAATGTGCCAGGCAAACACATCTCATTCCTCTATATTATATTGCAAAATTGGCAGTTTAAGGATGTTTGCATTTATCATACAATGTTTTTGCACTTGTTACACTATTATCTGGGCTACATGGATTTGAGCGTGTCGGAAAGCCACACTAAAATTGTTTGAGAGTGGATAAATATTCCTGAAAATCCTTATTTTCATCAGATGTGAATTTCTGTGTCTCAGTCTCCTACAGATCTTCGAGGAACAAAAGTAGTGAATCACAGAAATGATAAATCAGAAGAGTAAAAAACAGTTATTGTGCAGTACACAGTCTATAATATGCCTTTTTGTTTGAACACAGTGGATAATTAGTGCAGCAATATCCAAGGATGCAGGTGACTGCTGATGTAAATGTTATAGGTAGACATTCATGGATTATGCAAACCTGTAAAAAATGGTTCACTGACATGCATGACAGGCAACACCTGATTGCATGGCAGAGCTAGGAAGCAGAACCATAGCTAGCAAATCTAATTGGCAAGCATCTCACTACAGTTTCTTATCACACATAAAGCACTAAAGTACTTCAACCTTGACTGCAAATGCAAAATGGGCATTTAGTTATGATTGTTGGTAATGCACTAAAGACTGACTATTATCTGCTGATCATGTACAATAATACTGCCTTGGACATTGCCTGCAGAGCCCTTTAATATGAACCTATGCAGCTCATATAATCTCACACCAGATAATGAGTTCCTAGCTTCTCTAGACAGACAGTTACCTGATGTCACCACACATGGAGGAAGTATGAGGCTGGAGTCCTGTACAGGCAGTTAGTATATGTGCTAATGCATATAACACTGAACAGCCACAGTAACATGCCTTTGGCATCTATTGCCACATAGGAAGTGTGCACTGTACACTCCAGTTAGCAGCACATGTTTGGTTTAACACTGCTACCACTTTGCCCACAGAAATCTGTGTCAATCCAGCCCAGTAGTCTATATCGGACTGACTACCACTTAGCATGGAAGACATGGCTCAGCATTAGATTCTGGATACTATATGTCCCATGGCCCCTTCACCCAAGGTTGAGCCATCTGTTCTGACAGGAATATGTGGTTATTTCAGTAATAAATAATGCAGAATTTACTGTGTATTATTTTTTGTATTTATAGATTAGAAATGATTCTCTCTTCTCTATTCAAATATATTTTGGGACCACTGAAGTGACAAGCACAAAAGTGATCCTTGAACATGGGTAATGGGTACACTTGTTCAGCACGTTACACTTAAGATATGATGGCACTCCTGAACTGACCTTTGGAGGCCAAGAGATATCATCTACAGTAAAAGTAGTACTTGCATGAAAGAGCAAAACTTCATCCGTTTTTTGAAAAATGTGCTCAGTGATGAGAATAATAACACCATGGAATTACTGCCTATAAAACTACATAGAATATAAGCAGCTTGGATCATATGGCCTTGCCTGCTTAAAGAAATGATGTCAACACCATCACTGGCATATATTGTGATAATCAGGATGCCCTGTTGAGCCCACTTGCAATATTTGCTGCATTTGTTGATGTGTCCAGATAGACACGCGGTTTTGCTGTTCATTGTCTTAGAATAGACACTGTTTTGATTAGAACATTCACTGCTGTTTAATAGCCTGCATCACATGTGAGCATGTCAAATGTAAAGGATTCCCATGTCCATAGTGTGAGCCATATGTATTCAAAGTGCAGTCTACTCCACCTGTCCTAAATTTATGCATGGCACAAAACAGAGCAAACATGTTGCAGACTCTGCAAAAAAAAATGCTAGTATGCTACAGACCCGTCTACCATGACAGGACTGCACAACATACTGCATGTGTTGATATGTTTCTGCTGTGAAGATCACCACACTTGTCTGCCTGAAGCTTGCCTAATGAATAAAATTATCACGTCTGCATTCCCCCGTGCTTAAACTAGCAGTTTAGCAATATGTCCATTTTGGGCTGAAATACATGACAGGAGTACATACCTTATATAGCATATGTTGTTATCAACAAATTCTTAAATATGTGAAAAACCTCAGGTGATTAGTTCCTGAGAAACCTCTGGGAATAAGTCACTGAGAAGTTTCAGGAAATTACCCCTGTGATAATTACTGAACTCGGTGTTTTATCATTTAGTTCAGTTGTTTCCTGCAATGCTTTTCATTGTGTCATTTCCTCCCTCTGTCCAAAATATGGTTGCATTTACTCTCGCTCATGTGTTCTTGGCAGTTGTTAAAAAGAATACAAGAAAAAACAGTCCACTTAAAGCTCACTTAACTGGTTTATATATATATATATATATATATATATATATATATATATATATATATATATATATATGGATTCCATACATTTGGTCGAATTACACTTAGTCAAAAATGATTCCAGGCATTTCACTTCACTGAAAGCTCACTTGACTGAAAGCTCACTTGGTCGAAGTTCATTTGGTCGAAAATGGAATATAGCCCCTGCCCCACTGCAGTGCAACCGTGGAGTGAGAATATTAAATAAGGGGGGGTGTGGGGCACCACATTATGCCAATAGTTTTTACTAAAGATATATATATCGATGCATTTCTAATGGATATACCTTCTTATAATAGTGAATACATTAAAATTATATATATATATATATATATATATATATATATATATATATATATATATATATATATATATACACATAGCATCTCATGCATGTTGTAAGGGTATTTCAGGTGGCAAACCTGATGTCATTTTTCCAGCAGACACAACAATTTATTATATCCAGTCATAACCTGACCTGTGTCATGGTTGTACTTTTGTGAATGCTGATTGCAGGGGTCAGAACAACTGGTCACAGTCAGGCATCAGCACAAACAGCTATGAATACATACACTCCCTATAGATGGTAATGCATGAATAATTGCATGTTGGTTCCTTCAATTTCTGGAGGTCACAGCAACTGTACTGACCATAATGTATCTTGTGATATGTTTATCTTATTTCTCTTTGTCTCTTTCTATCTATACATAGATAGATATAGATACATATCAATATAGATTTTGTTATACACGCTGGCATATGACAGAAGCTGTGTGGTCCTGCACTGTTGTATAGAATATGTTTTATATAGTGATGATATGAAGAGTATATAGCAGTTGGATAAATGGGTGCAATGAATGATGTGTAGGTCATTTAGCTTGTACTCTACATAGGCTTCATCACATCAGTGCCAGCATCCCTGCAGTTGTTCATAGGTGAATATGAGGCTAACTGCCCTGCAGTGCCATTTTAGCCTAGCCAATAACCTGAAATCAGAATCAAACCTTCACTTTGTGTCTGTGAGGTGAAGATTCACTGGACTTACACCTTGTGCCACAGAGAAAGTTCAGCAGGTTATACAATAAGTGCTAATGCTGGAAAGATCTGAAGGCAGTGAGTTCTATCCTGATATCTAGTGTTTGCATTTATGTTCCAGTTCTGATACAAAATTAAATGACTTGAGGTGCTGTTGTACGCCTGGGTTGTCATGTTTTGGATAAGATGTTAAACTAAGGTCCTATCAGCCAGAGCTGGTAGTAGCTCAGGTGAAAATTAAATACTCCATGGACACTAATCAAAATAAAAGCAGCAGGATATTTTATCAAGGCTAACCAACAACAGCCAAGTATTAGATTCCATACTTCTTAACAATAGTTATTAAAACCAGAGCACTAAATTTGAAACATTATCTGTAAACTTTGTAGTTACATAGTTTGCATAATAAACATAATCTCCTTGTACAGATTTGTTTATTTTCCTTTGCTTTGTTGTAAAGTGCTGCCCTACAATGAACAAAACAAGTCCTCCATAATATATATACAGTGTCAGTTAAGAAATGTTCAAGCCCTGGAATACTTTTCCTTCATCAAACCTGATATATTTTCATTGTTTTTGACTGTCAATGCCATTTTTTCAGAAGATTCATGAGTCCATATTGTTTCTACAAAAGCCTGTCCTTAAATAAACCCCTCTTATTTGTATTTGTTGAACACCTGGACCTTCAACAGTAATTATTATATGTCAGCCTGGGTCGACCTCATAACATTGAAATTTCATAATGCTGAATTTCATAACATTGAGACCATAACATTGAAAAATCAAAAAACTGAAAACCCAAAACATTGAAAACTCAGAACACTGAAAGTGTGCTTCATAACATTGAAAACTACATTGCACAAGTGAATAACATCCCCTCCAGCTACACCAACACCTAACAAATACACTTTCTACTATGTTTCTGTGTATAGTGAGGTTAGGAGATTAACTTTTTTTCCACTGTAATGCGATCTTGAAGTTGGTATATTTAATTTACAGGGGTGGGGGGACAGAGTCCCCCACATGGGGGGTACAGGGGGGCTTCACCCCTGCAGAAATGTAGTACAAAGTGTGTTTGTTAGTTAGGTGTCGTTATAGGTGGAGAGGATGTTATTTACATATGCACTGTAGTTTTCAATGTTATGAAGCACAGTTTCAATGTTCTGAGTTTTCAATGTTTTGGGTTTACAGTGTTTTGGGATTTAGATGTTTTGCTCTCAGTGTTATGAAATTCAATGTTATGAAATTTCAGTGTTATGAAGTAGATCCATCAGTCTACAGAACAAATCCTAAAAATTGCTATTTCACAGTTTTCTACTTTTTTTTATCCAGATGGATTTCCCAGTGTTCATCTCATAAAGACTTCCAGCCTGTTTCCCCATAACTTTTCTACAATTGTTATTGCAAGGTAAGGAAAGCACTCACTGAGTATTATAACCAGTAAAATAAAACTAGCACATGTGCACAAAGATACTCTGCTGCTTAAAGAAGTTGAAAAATGAACAAAAGAAGTTGCATTTCTAAAGTATAACCACTTATTAGACTTCTGGAAGATTAATTCATGTCTGATGAATGTAAGGTTGAACATTTATTTTTCCCCCTCTCTCTCCATGTATATATATATATATATATATATATATATATATATATATATATATATATATATATATATATATATATATATATATATACACATACATGTTTTATATAACATGTATACAGGTAAGACTAGGCTAGCTGCCCTTATGGGACATTTTATGCCTAGCCAATTTCCTGGTGAGAATTAAACACTGTATCCATTATATTAATCCCCAACCTCCACATTACATATGTGTATATGGTACAAAGTGTTACATCAAGTTGAGGTCTACTGACTTTTATTTTAAATTTTAAGAACTCATTGAGTCCTGGTATTACTGAACAGTCTGAACTGTAAGTAGTGTTACAGGGATTCTCTGTGCATTTCAGGGTTTTCCATGCTGCATCTCTGTGGTTTGTTCTCACAGTTAGTACATATTAATTAGGGTGGTGCCCCCTGCAAACACATTATTGCTTTGTTAATGTGGGTTGCTTTTAAAGAGTAGTACTGTTTAAGTACAAATGAAGCTGTAGTTTGCAGAAATAGAAGCTAAGTATTGCATTTGAATGGCAAAGTAAAGTGGTATTAAATGCCACTGACAGTAAAAGTTATGTTTTTATACATCTGTCAGTCATTTCATCAGTGTGGCATTTACTACTTTTTTCTTGAAAAAAGTTTTTAGTTGATTTAATCGTGTTAGTGTTTAAGTGTAGTTTTCTAAGGTACTGTGAACTGGAAAGATACTATGTTGAAATGTGTTTACTTGTCTTGGATGTTAATAAGTTGTGCTTGTGGTAAATAGCTGTGTGCAGAGGAAATGGAGTTTGCCTGGCAGACTAATCTGTCACTGCATTTTGCCTGTAAGTTGGTTAAATAAGGAAGAGAAAAGAGACGAGAAGAGAAAGGAATGGATAGGATGGGAGTGGGAGCTGAGTGAAGTAGCAAGGTAGGCAGGGAAGGGGATGGTGGATAAATCAAGTGAAGGCTAAGGTAGAGGAGTTCTCTTTGACATATGAATTGGTACTGATGTTGCTTTTGACTGTGGCTTCCAGTTGAATGTTAATGATGTCTCTTTCTTTTGCAGGCAAAAAGCTGTTTGTCATGTTGGGTCATTTGTTTATTTACTGGGTGGCCAGAAATTCCTGGTGGAGGGAATTTGAGCTTGGATCCGGTACACTGGTAAGTCCAGTGGTGTGAATGTTGAGACATGCATAGGTGTCGGTTATTACTAGTGCTGGAAGAGGTAAGGCAGCAATTTGGTTTCCCAGCTGGGATTGCCGTGCATTTGTGGGGGGTAACAATATGACTGGTATTCCTAAACAGAAACTGCTTACCTGTTTGTTAAAGGATTTATTGCTTGTTGTGCAGAGGATTCCAAGGGCTATTGTTGTGTGGTCGGCCATAATTCCTTGCTTTGTTTAGAGGGATGCTGATAATTTCAAGATGATGGAAGTGTCTAGGAGGTTTCTTAACCATAGGGTAGCTAGGGCAAGTAGTGTAGTAGGCTTTTATGAAATGGAATGCTGGGACTTTGCAGCTAGGGATCTGACCTGGTTCTGTGGTGGTAGAGTTCAACTTAGTCCGATTGGGTTGGATATGATCAATATGCAGATGCCTTTGTTTTCCCATGATTGTTTTGAAGATAGGAGTCAAGTGTTGGGGGGGGGGGGCAGACTATGAGCAGCCTGGTGTGCAGAAGAAGGGCCGCAGTAGTTGTAAAAGATGGGGGTAGACCTTATGTTGATTAAGGAAGGAAGGGAGAATGAGGTGAGTGAGGTAGCAAGGTAGACAAGGAAGGGGAGGGTGGATATATAAGGTCAGGGCTAGGGGAGGGGAGTTCTCTTTGGTACTACAATTGGTGTTGCCCACCCTCCTTTCCTTAACTTAGTGGATGTGAGGTGAAAGAAGAGCCCTAGCAGTTATTGAAAAAGTGTAGCCCCCCCCCCCATTTGTAACTGCCACTGTCATTGTTCCAGATGTGCAGTACTACATTGCTTGGTGGAGATAATGTTGGTTAATGAGCTGTGGAATGCTATTAAAATGTTTATGGTTAGCAGTCTAACACACTTCCAAAATTCTGTAAATAGGTATTAAATGCCAGCTCAGTTATTGTTTCTAAAAGGTATTTCTAGGGGCAGATCACATGATGCACATTGACTGGTAAATATCATACAAGAAGTAACAGACTCCTAATGGACTCCTATTATTGCTGTCTCAATCTCAATGTCAAGAACAAACCAAAGCAATGCGTTGAGTTCCATAATGCCTTTTCATCTTACTATTCTATAGACTTTTGTTCCATCAAAAATGTGATTTTAGGCAATAAGAGATTTTTAAAAGAAACCACATAAAGCACAAGAGAAATGCCAAAATGTATTAACAAGAAGAGTATCCAGTGGAAATTTGTAGACTGAAATGTGACAACAGCAATAGATAGGCAGGGAAATTCATAGGGAATCTTGTTCTTATTGAAGGTTTATTTATAAGGGTTCAGTAATGCATTAAGCTAGTCAAGACAGCAATAAAAGTGCAAGGCACAACAACTATCGTTCTGTGTGCATTGTTTACATGGCTGTAATGTTACACGTGATAATTTCTCAGTTAGCCCACACAGAGGCAGTCTCAATGTATATATGGGCACGTATATGCTATAAAAAGCAATAATCACTCCAATGTTTTGTGTAAAACATTTTCTGAAATGCAGACATTAAAAATAATTGTATTGCACAGACATGGCTTGTGTCTATAAGAAGTAGAAAGCAAAAAGGATGTACATTGCAGCTGTATTTAAATGCTAGTGAACCCACTAAACTTGAATGAATACAGACATGTTAAATGTCTGCTAAAGATGAGATCACCAAATTAAAAGTAGGACAGCTTTATTATTTGTTAATTTAAAAAAGTATAGCATTACTAATTAGTGATATAGTAACCATTTGAAATGGTGAGACCTGCTAGACCAAGTCCCAAAACATGAAAGATGAAGGGTCGAATGATCAGACTTACATATATTAAGTCTGAAATGCCATTTCTCAGAATATTCCCTTCTAGGGACTTCCCTAAATAGGGGAACAAAGTGTCTGACTCAGACTGGGGAGAGGCTGATGGTCATCAGGTACAGGGGCAAACATGACAGAGAAAACACTTCCTGTTAAGGTAGCTCTAAGGACAACAACGCTGCACTCTTTCAAAAAATAGATTTCTCCAAAGGGCTGCTGAGTAACACTGCTAACTTTGATGATCCCATGTGGAATAAAGATCATTCTCTGCTTATTTAAAAGTCTCTATCATATACTCAGTGTTTTATTAATTTTTACATATATTTATACCAATCTTTAGCCACATTTGTACAAACGTTTGAATGCCAAGGATTACAAGGACAGTTAATTGCCATTTCAGCATCATGAGGTCAAACAATTGTTGTCAATGTCAAAGCATAAATCATAGACAAGTGACTCTGTTATAGCCACAAGTAAGTGAATTACAGACATGCTTCAAGCAAACATCAACAAGGAAAGAATCAAGGGAATGAATGGCTGGATAGTTAGCTAAGAGCTTACAGAAACTCAATGCATCCTGCAGTTGGGGCCACACCTGTAAATGTGGTACTTAAACATATATTCTGGAGTAAAACTATTTGACTTGACTGAGTCAAAAGTGATAGCACATACATTTAACACACACACACACACACACACACACACACACACACACACACACACACACACACACACACACACACACACACCTATATATTTATCTATTCATACAAATAGTGAAAGAACAAAAGAATGATAAAGAGAGAATGGATGCATTTAGTTCTTTATACATACTTAGGAAAACTATACAGTTCTATACAACTTGTTGATTTTTTTCCTAACAGAACATAAGCAATGTAGAAATGTAACTTTCAGATTGTAATACAGCTCACTTATTTACTGCATACGTATCTAGGAAATTGTCTAGAGTAAGAAATGAAAGTTCTGCTATTGAAAAAAACATGACTTGGTGTTTTAAAATGAATCCCCTAGGTCCTCAATTGATCCAAGACAAAATTTCGAAAGAATATGTTATCACAGTTTGCAAAAATCATTCCAAAATTCTTGGAAAACAGTCATGTTGTCTATATATGTAGGCAGGGCATTTCAAGATTATTTATAATAACATAGTATTCATTGTTGGTTCCTTTATTCAAGGACATTCATCAATGACATGGGAGTACATTTTCCCCTAACATTTACATTGAGTTAATTTGGCAGAAAGCGCAAGTATGATGAATCTGGAAGTGAGACCAGGAAGAAGGCTTACTGTACGATTCACAAAATTCATTAAGCAACTTTCATACTTTGGTCTGTGGAAAATTCTGTGCTTGTTCTTCTATAAAATATCTGGCCAAATCAGACAGGAAAGAGTATTTTGAAGTAATTTCCTGCTGATGCTGTTAGTCACTGTACTTCCTCTCTCACATAAGTTATTTAAAAGTTTCTTTTGAAAACTTTCTCGCTTATTTCAGTGCCATTTTATGACTTGTTTGCCCTACTCAAAAGCAAGATTATGCAACAGAAACCTGTCCCAAAAAGGAGAAAAATCAAGAAACCACTTAAGTCCTCTTCTCTTCCAAACAGAGAGTGATTAATTTCAATAACATAGCCTGGAACTGTTAATCTAACTTTCACATAAAACATAATTATTTCTTAATGAAGACACGTAGAAGATTTTCTACTAACATTAAAAAATGTAAAAACAGATGTTGTACATAAAATTCAGCCAAGCAGAATGTTTTTATTTAGTATTAACTTTAACAAATATACTCTGGATGCAAGGTTTGTTTTAGTGATAAGAATACTTTATAGCTCCAAGTACAGGTTAACTTGTTTTATTATTGTGTAATGTTGTTTAGCAGCAGGATTGTTGCTGTACTGAAGATTAACATACATTAATAGAATAATTTTCTTCAGAGATGGTAGAATAATTTACTAATATAAGCAGCAATACTTCCGAAGGTACTATTATAAACATTAGTTAATAAAGATAATGAGTGGAAATCCAGGACAGGAATGTTAATTATTTACCCTTTTTTTAATTAAGCACATAGCTTATATATTATTAATGGACTGTTAATGAAATTAAATAGGTTATTGTACTCCAGAGCCATGCTTTAAAATTATGACTGTTAGGATATGTATTACTGTAATAGGCCTACCCTTTGAGAACTTAATGAAGTAAGAGGATCCTGAACACCCAGAGCTGAAGCTTTCCAGAAGACACAAAGTAAAACCTGCGATATGGCAGCAACTATAAAAAATATTGAAATCATTTAACTTGCATACCCCTGAGAAAAGGCAGAGCAAGGGAGAAATTGCAGAAATGCTGAGCTATCTTTAAGGTAATGGCATAATCTATTAGATCAGCAGTGACAGGGGAAATGGTTGTACAGTAATAAAAGGTTACCATGTGAAAACTAAATGTAGACACATAATAGATAGTTGGAAATGCATTCTTCACAGAAAAAATATGTAAGCTTATAATAGCTTTCATTGAAGGGATGCAGTTATTTTTTTATACAATAGGGAGATTTAGTAAAGTATAGGACAAATAAAATGGCAAATTTGAAATGAGTTGTGTATAGCTGTGAATAAACTTGGCGGGCCACGAGGTGTATTAACTCTCACATCTTGTGATTCTTTCTCTAAAAATTAAGACCATATGCTAAGGAATGGAAATTAATCAGTGTATTCATTTTGAAGCAGCAAAATGTGGTACTCATTTAGAACATTTATACCAATAGACACTTCATGTTTCATAGTTCTGTTTTTTTTTTGTTTTTTTTTTGATTGGCACAATATATCCTGAGAAAGGCATACTGAAGACAAATTTACTAAATCTGAGTCCTGCTATTTGTCACTTGTACAGTACCATGGGCACTATAAAGTGTACTTCATAACTGGAGAACACTGACTTATTCATTGACTGAGAATATTATTTATGTTGTAATTATGACCCTAGTTCTAAAAGACAACACATTCTAAAATATGATTTTCACCTTTTTTTCAAAGAGTTGTAATTTCCACTTACTCTGTAATTTTCTGTCTTCCTTTAACATTATCAGATGCAGATTTAAGAAGAAGAGCAGACGCTGACAAAACAACCATGCTAAATACCTCAGTGATACTCTGTGCTGCATATTCATTATTCTCTGTCCATTGCTACGAAGTTGTAAATTTGAATATCTATATAATCTAAACTTGTAATGTAGTTAAAAGAAACAGAAATGCAGGTGTGGTTGTTGCCTTTGAATGTGCATAGTACAGAACCCCACCTTACTGTGTTTAGATGCAATGGAGAGCTTGGTGGAAGTAAAATGTTAAACAACACTGAAATAGTGGATATGTTTCCATTTTACCTGTTAGTACATTTTTATTGAAGAACTGAAAAGGCAACAACTCAGCATAAAAATATTTACATCATGCAACTGACCAGATTGCAGCCATCCAACCTTCTGCTGAGAACTGACTTTGCCTTATTAGCACAAACCCCATTAATTAAACATGGAAATGGTATTCATTCTGTCAGTTTTGTGTTTTGATGCAGCATTTTTATTCTGCCTAACATATGTATAAATCTTTGTGTGTGTAAGTGTGTATGTGCACACTCGTGTGTGTGTGTGTGTGTGTGTGTGTGTGTGTGTGTGTGTGTGTGTGTGTGTGTGTGTGTGTATTCATATATATATATATATATATATATATATATATATATATATATATATATATATATATACATTTATGGATCTAGGACTAATTACCAATGACACAGTTCAACAAAACCGAAGCGGCCAAGCACAGTTTCACAAAAGTGCTTTTTCACTTAAAAAGCAGTTTCGCGAAAGTCTGCTAAAAAAAAAAAAAAAAAAAAAAGATTTAAAAAAAAAGATAATAGTAATCATGTTTATGCAAGCCCTCCATGTGGGGGGCTGTGCCCCCACACCCCCCTACTTTTATAGTCTCACTCTGAGATTGCACTACAGTGGGGAAAAGGGAATGTTCCCTTATCCCCACTGTGCCGCAATCTCAGCAAAAGCCATCTTCTCATGTTTTTTTCTTTTTTTAGCTTACTTTCACGAAAGTGCTTTTTCAGTGAAAAAGCATTTTTGCAAAAGTGTGCTCACCAGTTTTACTTTCGTTGAAATGTGTATGTGATCTAGACCCATATATATATATATATATATATATATATATATATATATATATATATATATATATATACCTCTCTCTCTCTATATATATATATATATATTTATATATATCTATATGGGTCTACTACCTTAGATCGAAATTACACTATTTTGAAATATGATAGTAGTGTCCCACTAACATGAAAGTGTACTTCAACAAAAGTGCACTTTCGCGAAAGTCACTAAGTCGAACGGGACATTTCCTGCACTGTGGTGCGGTAGTGATGGACCTTATGGTTAGGCTTGGGTTAAAGATAGTGGATAGCTAGTAGGGCTATCCACTATCCTTAACCCAAGCCCTAACCCTAACGTCTGTGACTACCACACCACAGTACAGGAAATAGGTCCGTAACTACTGCTCAGTGGAGGAAATACAATTTCCTGCACTGTGGTGTGGTAGTCACGGACCTTAGGGTTAGGGCTTGGGGTAAGGATAGTGGATAGCCCTACTAGCTATCCACTATCCATTACCCAAGCACTAACCCTTTGTTTGTTCTAGTGACTTTTGTGAAAGTGCACTTTCGTTGAAGTGCACTTTCGCGTTAGTGGGAGACTACTATCGTATTTCGAAATAGTGTAATTTCGATCTATGGTAGCAGACCCATATATATATATATATATACACACACACACACACACACACACACACACACACACACACACACACACACACACACACACACACACACACACACACACACACACACACAGAGGTCTGGCTCACATTATTCTCAGTTTATAGGACTGAATGATTAAATAAAGAATGCTGAAACCCAAATCAATAAAAAACACATCTGTTTTGCAAGAGGGTAAACACCCTGCACACCCTGCTAATTAAATATACCAACTTTGATATCACACTACAGTGGAGACATGGCAAATTCCCAGATACTCAGTGTAACACAATGTCAGTTACTCGAGTCCCCTTCCACTTACCTGCAATCAATGTTTTGAAGTTTGATAATTTCAGCTTAGTATTTAGCCATTTAATCTCCTGATCCTTCAATAATGTGAATAAAACTTATATATACATATATATATATATATCACAGATGGGTGTAGTACATTTTATCTACAAAAAATGTCACATTTGATCTAAAACACAAATTATTGAATCACATTTGCTAAAAAAGTATGCACGACTATAGAAAATGATGGTTGATATATTTTTTGATCATATGATCTACAATGCGAATTAACATTGATCATTATGTGTAATAGCCTACGGCTATGTGTCATATGTCTGTCTCTGCAAGTTTGCATTTGTGCAGCTGCAGTGATTCGCTGTGTGTGGAGTTTTCACTTTTCTTTTTGTGACCATTTAGCTAGAATATGTAATTAAAGAGGTGCGTGGGACAAAGTCCCCTGCAGAAAAATAAGTTGCATTCACATTTACTACCATCATTTAACATTACTTGCATTCAGACTGTATTGTTTGCTCTGGGTACCATTGTAAGACATGCAGCACAGTGGGAAAATGAGAAATGTTAAGGAGATTTTCACAGCCTGTTGAATCTCTTTGACTACCACAACCACAAACTGCATAGTCTGTGATGTTAAATACTTTTGAATACCAAATCAACACTTCCATATTGATGAAAGAATCCACAGTTTTGCTTCATAGATTAAACCTTAAGACAATCATTTCTGTGTAGCTGGCACTGAAACACTAACAGAAGGGATCACATATGGCATGATTTAAGTGTTTTATTTTGCTGATTTGCTTATATGATGTATACCATATGTCCATTGCCTGAGGATCTGAAAAACATAAGTTCTATCTGAGAGTTTCTGTTTTCAATTTCTTTACTCCTTATATGTCTTGGCAATTCATTAGTTAAACAATCTTGCTTTTAAAATTACATGAAATTAGTCTGACAAGAATGGCAGCAAACCTGGCCAGAATAAACATTCCTGGGTGAAATGATTGAATGACTTTAAGTACTATTGCATTCTTTCTACATTATTTTCTACTGTAAAATGACAAGCAATCTGCTCATGTTATGCTATGGCGTTATTTAGCTGTGAAAGCATTTCTGCCCCAGTAGTCTCCCATATACATTTCTATAAGTGGTATGTTTACCTGCATCTCTATTCTCCACTGATCACTGATTGCCACGAAATTGACCATATGTGCTGACGTACTGAAAATGTTCACTCCCAAGCCTCCTTTACAGTGCTTCATCAGAAGCAGAGCTCAGCCACGTAGTCACACTTTGCCTACAACACTTACAGCATCATCCACTCAGTCCTTCTACTAACTAGTATCACCTCAGGTGCATATCCACCCTTTAAGGCTGCCAGACCATGCTGTCACACACAGGCACTTGCTTGTCATAGGTGAATCCATAGTTAGAAATATGTACATTCCTCTATCCAGAGTGAACAAGGTCAGAGTAACAGTTAGCTGCCTGTCAGATGCTAGTGTCTGAATGACCTTACATGACCTAGCCTGGGGAATATTAAGACTGAGAGACAAGGATAAATTGTCAAAATATGTGTCTGAGGCTGGGATCTCAGCTAGTCTTCAACAAGACTTGCCTTCACCATGAATGATTCCATAGTACAAACAGATAATAAATGAAGTCAGCAATTAGCTCAGTAACTGGTATTATTCAAGAAAGATGAAGTGTGGGTCACCTTGGAAGGACATGGTTAACATTCTGGCCTGCTTCAGCAGGTATGGCCTGTAATTCTGCCATCAGGGCTTCCACATATTGGCTAAGACATGTTTTACATCTATTGATTTTTTTTAACCAAAGTTTGTCTTCTAGACCTTCCAGCTTAAAAAATTCCAGTCAGACCTTTATCCATTTTGCACTGTAAAATGCAAATACCCAGCCATTAGACCTTCCTGACATTTTTGGCACATGCACAGTATAGTTATAGAAACTTGGTTCTAATGTATTTAACTGAGTCTGACAGCAATCTGTTCCACATCAATGGTCTCCATCTCCATGATCAACTCAGACTACTGCCCATCATGTTTTTCCTAAAAACCCATCTCAAGATGGCATTGTACTCTACTATAATCAGGGATTTCTTTAAAGTAAGCCTACTAACACATTCAAATATTTGAGGAAATGTAAATTCTATACCCTTGGGACACTATAACAAAACCAGTTCTCAGGACACAGACTGTTTTTCACACATAACTAATATATCAAAGTATCATTCCCTATCCATCTTAAGTGTCATGGTAAATTTTCAACAATGCTTTATGATGGAACCCCACGATCAACAATAACAACAATAACACATGAAAACAATATTTTTGAATGTGGAAATAAAATAAAATCACCTTATTCTATAAGAAACCTTAAAAAGGTCAGTTAATAATTCAGGATAAGACAAAAACCTGCAGAGTCAGTTACAAACTAAATATCAGCAACTCCTAGAAATATTGGCATAAAATCTTTGCATGCTGTCTTTAAATATTCTCAGCTTTTCTTCTTATTCTGTAGTTTGAACTGTATGCTCATCTACTAAGACTAAATATGACAAATGTCCTGCTTCTTATTTTCAAAGGGTCCATGGTGCTTGCACTAACAGAGTTGCACCACTTTAGTTTTGTTTTCATTGCAATCTGATCCTGACAGTTTGCTAATATTTGTAAACGTCTGAACTACTGAATTACGAACTTCATCCATCTTTTTCACTGAATAAGAGACAATCATATGAAACATTAAAAAAACACTTTCCCACTTACCTTACATCTCAAAGAGTTGTAACAGAAACATGATTCTTTTAGTTAATGTTTCTATTACAAGATTGATTAGTCCCAGAGACCAGAAGCAGTCTGTCTGACACCCTTATATATTTCTTCTTTCAATACATTAACATTTACAAGAGTGTCTGTCTATCTATCTATCTATCTATCTATCTATCTATCTATCTATCTATCTATATATCTACATCCCTGTATATGTCTGTCTGGATAGATAGATCAATGTCTCTGTGTTGAGATCTAGGGAAAGAGTGAAATCCTTTATTATGACTCTCATATAGCTACTTTCCTTCACTTTATCCCAAGTGCAAAAAATGAAGCACAAACTCAGGCCATCCTTGTTTAGGCCATAACTGTTTACTACCTTCCATCCTTGTGAGTTACTTATACTTCCACCTATCAACCAGTATCTCACTCTAATCACCTTTGCTTGTTCATTGTGTACCAATAAACAATTTCAAAAGAATATTGCCATGTCTTTTTCTAGCCTCTTGATTTGTGATCAATATTCTTTTTTTCAGAAATCATATATCCTTTGACTATGTCCTTTTCTTTGAAATCTATTTTCATTAAAGCAAAGTATTTGGCTGTTCCCCTACTGATTATTTGAAAAGTGTATTTCTTTCATATTAGATGTCAATAACCACCTATGTTTCACATAGGAAATCAAAGCATTTCTTGACTTGTTAACTGAGGTCTTTCATGCTAAGGTAACCGCCCCACTCCCACCCTTTCTGCTTACATATGGCTACTTCAAGTGAGACCCTTTGTAGAGATCTTTGGGCAAGGATAGTAATATCAATGACTATGCCAAGACAAAAACCTTTAGCAGAAGATATTGCTGACAACAAAACATCCTGACAGGTGAGCATCAAGCAAATCCTTAATATTGCTCCATATAAATATCTTAACATTCTAGGCTATTTCAATAAAATAGAATCAGCTTGCAAGTTACTAGCTTTCATGAAACGACTTTTGAACAAGTAAAACTGTTTAAAGGTTAATGGAAATCATTGCATTACATAACTACACAGTATTCCATACATTTCAAATATGTATGTTAAGGAGCATTAGCTTTCATGGATTTGCCCTCTTGGCACTTTTGTCATATAATGAATACACTAATGTATATAGGTTAACTGACTCACATTATGTTTCATAACTGTCTTCAGTGCAGTGTAAATGTATTTATGTAGCATCAGATAGGAATAACTGCCCTATAAATCATATATTATACAAGTACATGTTAGACCTACATTGCACAAACTGGGACTTGTGAATGTCCATTACTAGATAAATATACAAACATATAAGATAACTCAAGTCATATTATATGTTTAACTTTGTCATTGTGTAAAACTAGCGAATTGTCTAAAACTAGTGAATAGTGTAAAAAAAACAACATTTTACAAGTGTATGTATAGTCTAGCAAATAAAGACATTTTGTAGAAGTGGATACATGGCATAGAAAAGTCATTCAAGAGTATTTTGAAAAGTCTGCATAACAATGGAGTCATTGCAGATAATACAACAAGACAGAGATGCAGATCATTGTTTTGAGCAAAGGAAGATGATGAGCATAATTCAATATAGAGAGAGCATTTTCAGTGGACCAGTAGCACTGTATACTACATAATAAAGACAGAAAATAGACATAAAGTTGCAGAAAGTAGCATTCTTGTAGGTTTTTTTAGAAGATGGTGAAGGAGAAAGACTAGAAGTCATTAAATGTCTGAAGAAGGAGGAGATGGAGGAGAAAAGAAGATTCTATAGGTGAATGTAAGAAGGAATGAAGTGAGTGGGAAAGTGGTGGGATCAATTATGGTGAGGGGTGAGAGTATGGAGAAGGGTTGTGAGGAAAGATATGGGAGGGAAGTAGCTAAGGGGTAGGAAGAAGGGTGGAAGTATGGGGTACTTATCTAAGACTAGTGCATGGGCAGAGGCAGACATTCTGCAGATGTGACTTTAGCTTCTGTTTAAAATTTTGAGATGTTTTTCTATTTATAGACACTCAGAGGTATGGTGTTCCACGCTTTGGTGATGTAGTTTGAGAATAGACTGTTTCCAGCTGTATTGTTGGAATCAGTGACATGGGAACCAACGTTTGGGTTGAGAAAAGGGGTCTTTTTGGTTTGTATGTCTGGTTAGACTTGACACAGATGAACAGTTCATTGAGTTATAGATGAGGTCATGAGTAGTCGTAACTTGGAAATAAGATAGTAATAGTCAAACCAGTTTAGCTTTTTGAGTGCTAGAAATTGGTGGGATTTTTGTGGGAGATTTACTACAAACTTTGTTAGTTTGTGATAGCATTGCTCAAGCTTTGACAGCAGAGGGACTTGTAAGGTGGTCAGAATAGGGTTTGAGTAGAGAAGTGTTGGGAGTGGTAGGGTTGAGGCTAAGCGTTTTCTGGTTTGGTCAGTAGGAAATGTTTAACTCTGTCTATTGTCACTAGAGATGCCATGCAGCTTAGTATGTGTGACAATTTTAGTTTTAGTGTTATTTGATGAGAGAATGTCAAAGGACAGTTTCTTGGCTGAGAGGTGACTTGGGGTTAAGAGAATAACTTTGCTTTTTTGGCAGGGTTAAGAAATAGTTGTGAGTCAGTTAGACTTCAGTGTAGGAGAAGGATTCTTGAGTGACTTGTAACAGGTCGTTAAGGTTTTGGTCTCTACATATAAGGGTGGAATTGTCAATGTACTGAATTATTGTAGCTGATTTGGAGGCATCTAAGAAGTTATTAATGGAGATGTTGAATTGAATTGTACCAAGAATGGAATCTTAGGGAATACCTGTGGCAATGGGAAGAAAGGGGAAAGTCTTTGTGCCATGCTATGTCCTGTGATCTGTTAGCAAGACAGCTGTTAAACCATGTGGTGAAAGTTTTATCAAATCCCAGAGCTTTGAGTTTTTGTAGGAGGATGAACATGAGACTATGCTGAAGGCTTTGGAAAGTTCTAGAAAGTGGTCAGATACTAACCATCCTTCATTCCTATGGGTATTTACAGTATTAGTTAAATGTAGAGGAGCTGTAGTTGTGCTGTGATGGCAGCAGAAGTTGTGTTGGGACAGGGGGAGGGAGCTATTTTTGGAAAGGTGTTGGGAGAGCTGTAATTAAACAAAATTTCAAGAATTGTTAGATAGGGGGCAGGATAACAATGGGAGAGTAGTTACTAAGTTCAGTGTTATCTCTTCCTTTATGAAATAGTAGCATATAACATTTTCCATAGTGTTTGGATGTATGCCTCTATGATAGAAAAGTTTATGAGTATGGGAATGGGATAGGCTATAGCCTTTGCAGCAATTTTTAGATTGGGTGGGGAGAGTGTCAGGTGCTAGGGTGGTGGGCTTTAGGTTTTAGAGAATTTTTTTAATGGTTGAGGTGAGAACTGGTTGCAATGAGAAGGGGCAGAGTCACATGTGTTTCTGGGAATGAAAGTGCATGCCAGAGGGGTGTGGCATTTGATTAGGGATGTGACTAAGTTTGTGATGTTTTTAATAAAGATGGTGGCTGTGTTTTCTGTGTTGTTGGGTACTTTAGGTTCTTGTTGGGTTGCATGGCCTGATTTGAGGAATTTGTGAATAGCTGACCACAATGTCTTTGAGTTTAGAAGGGTTTTTAACTGTAGGTTAATGTGGTTATTTTTTATCCATTTTGATTTGCTGTTTAGTGTTATTTTGGAAGTGGGAGAGATTACATACTTCATTAAAGTGGTAACATTTTAGGAACGTGGTTTTCAGCTCTGATAATAAAGGTAGGAAGGTGGTCACTTAAATCATTAGAGAGAATATGTTGTTAGGGGAAGAGGTGAGTATCCAATCAATTATTGAACATTTATTGATGCTGTTATTTAGTGAGTGGGAGAGGTAATCAGTTGGGTGTGGTCCCATAGATTTATGGCATTTTGAAGATAATCGCAATTGGTAGCCAGACAGTCAATACTGAAATCTTTTACAATTATTTATTCTTATCAGATATTAGAGGAGGCTCAGCAGAGAGATTTTTAGTGGTGCTGATGTTATTTCAGGGAGGGATATAAAATCCTGTTCTGGATTGGGATTTATGGGGTTTTAGCTTCATCAGAGCACTAATGATTTCAACAGTATTAAAGGCTGGGATAGGGAGAGGGGAAAGGGTAAGGAGCAGGGTATTTGTACGGAAGATGGTTACATATCCTGCTTTAGATTTTGCCTATCTGCCCTTAGTATATTGCAAATAGGTGATAGTATTTCTTCATGTTTAATAAGGGCTTTAGCCAAGCTTCTGTAATCATTAGTATGTCAGGAGAGTGTTGTGCCATCCATGCATGCAGCTTGGTTATTTTATTGCAAATGCTTCTGATGTTCAGCTGAAAAAATTGCAATGAACATTTTATGGGAGTTGAGGGAGGTGTATTTGATTTTGGGTTAGTGGTGGAGTTGGCAATGGATGGTCCTGTATTAGGGTGTATATCACCAACTAATATTAATTGGATAGGATATTGGATGTAAGTTGAGGGGGTGTGGGCTATAGAGGTGTTTAGTTGGAAGTGTATTTTTGTTTTACAGTTTATAGAAAGTCAATTAATGAAGGAGGTAGGGTAGAGTAATGGACTTATGGAGCATTGACTTATAGCCCTGTTTATGATGATAGACTGAGTAGTTGAAAAAAATGATTGCCTGTGGTGGGAGAATATGGTTTGCATGGATGTGGCTGGGAAGAGAAGTTAAGGGGTTAGGAAAGATAGGAAGAGTTATCAGGACTGGTAGGTGTCGAAAGGCCATGGGTGAATGAGAGTGAGGGCATGCAAGGGTGTGACAAAAGGTTAATTGATAGTTGAGGCAGGAGTTTACATATATGCTAATTAGATGTCTGATGTAACTGGTTAGTTGATTAGATGGGTGTGGCTATTTCAGAAAACAGAGAGTTGATGTGCTTGATATGCATTGATGTCATCTACTTTAATATTTCTGGAGCTTTTCTTCAAAAATATTGTTTTGCAGGTGGACATTCCTGGATGACAAATGAAAATAAAGTTCATGACTGACATCAATATAGCTGAAGTTTTGACACCTGATTATAAGAGTGTATTCCTCTGACAATGAATATAAAGGAGCATGCCACATGGATGTGATGGAATTGTAATGGTTGCCATAGGACAAGGCTGAAGAGACAGTGCTATTAATTCCTTGGACTTGTGCTCTATAACAATTGGTGAAAGACTGCCTATTTGCAAGTACTAACATCTTGGCAGAACATAGAAATGATCTATTGTTGTCTAAGGTTTATGATACTGCTGCAAAAAATGAAGGTTTAAAGAAAATGATTACCTATATCCTGCCTCTTTAGCCAAAACAGGCCATTGTCTGCATGATATGTACAGTAGTATATTGTTACAGAGCGTTACTCCTTACATGTGGTGTATCACATTATTACACATTGTTCAAAACAGACAAATACAAGCTGCAAAAATGAAATCTATGTCTTCTAACTTCCTACAGGGGCTAGGTATCGACAAGCTAACTATAGATTAATTAAGAGCATATATTCAATTAACAATGATAAAAAATGTGCCACGACAGCTGACCTTGCACCCACAGGTTTAGCTGTCAGTGTGCTATGAAAATATTGTCGAAATAACTTTCCAATAATTAGCTCTACATTTCAAATTGCTTTTGACATGCATCACAAATGGCAGGGGTTATTTGCATGGATTCTACAAACCTCAAGAATAATTCATTATTACAAATAATGGTTATAAAAGGTGGCTTGCATTAACAAATTTGAAGTGCTAATTGTCCACAACTTGTGCATTAGTAATTCAAAACTTTCACAAAACAAAATAGCATTGAACATTTCACATACTTTCTTAATCACCCAGTCACGAATGGCTTACAAAACAAAAACAACAAAAAAAAAAAAAACCTTGCACACACATTTAAAATGCAATTAAAGATGTGGGTGAGTCATGATAGTAAGTCATTATAGCTGCTTACATGTTCCATTTTTCTGGGAAAATGTACTTGTTAATCTCAAATTTGGACTGTCTGAATAAAAGAAAAAAAAATGGGATATTCATGGAACTGGGCATTTAAGACCAGAACACTAATTCATAACAATGTGCATTTCTTTTCATTTATATTATTTATAACATTGTCAGCTTGATTTATTTGATGTTTTTCACATACAAATTCAGTTTTATATGCCTACATGTGAAATTGTCGAACCTGCTTTTGTTGACCCTTTAACATGGCACATATATTTGGTCAAGAGGATAGTTTGTCGAATGCTGAAAATGCTGTTTATCAGAACAGAGCATGTAGTAGTCTGTGTGATGTTGCTTTGCATGCAGGCAAATGGGGTTTTCATTTCTAATCCCAAAATGTAAACTTATAAAATTCCAAACAACCTGCTAGCGTCACACTGAAATAACCAAAACAAATAAATGCAGTGTCAAAACACAAGAAAAACATTCCTACATAGATATACTTTTAATATAAGTGAAAAGCTTTTGTCCTATTGTTATATGGACTCCATCAGAACAAACCAATAACGAAACTATCAACATTTAAAAAGCTAAATGGGCATGTGATAATATCATATGGTAAGTGAACAAATAAAAACATATGTTTTCATTTTAAGTTAAAATTCAAATCTTCAAGCACACTACCTAATCATGTGAAGACACATTCCACTGATATGGAATATTAATAATGTAAACTTTTAAGCGTGTATATAGAATCATTTGTATCAAATCAAACCCTTGCCTTGTAGTATATTGTATAGTTGAATTTTTAGCTTATAATGCAAAATGTATTATGTTTGTATTTGTTCACTTTTCACATGACTTTATCATATGACTTTGCTGCTTTTTATATGTTAACAATTTTTGTCATTGGTTTGTTCTGACGAAGTCTGAATAATAATAGGTCAGAAGTGTTTATCTTATATTCACAGTGCCAAAGCTTTCAGATATACTGAGCATTTCTGCATTGGGGTAGAGATGTGTCTGAGTGTTTGCAAGTTCAGGTAAGGGCTAAGCAGTCTCATGATGTGATTAAGTTGTGTTGCTTGTTGTGCATGTGAATGAAAGGTGTATGTGTGTGGTAGATGAGGGTTAGAATAATGGTTATGTTAGGGGTTAGGTTTAGTGTGTGATGCTGTTTGTGGTATGTACTGAGTAGTGGTATTGTTAAGGCAAGTTTTTTATAAGGTACTGTGTAGGTTTGGGTTAGGGAGTGGCAGGGTTAGGGTTACTGTTAGTGTATCTAAGTAAAGTGGGACAGGGGTGCATCAATATCATTAGAGATCAACATTAGCTTACCTGTTGATGTATGAGTCTATTACTCTTCATCTAAGAAACTTTTTCATCTAATCACAAAATATCTAAAAATGTCATCTAATACACATTTATTCTAAAACACAGTCAAATCACGTTACATTTAAAACTTCACATACAGAAAATACTCTTCCAGAAATTGTTTTGCAGGAGTACAAGTCGCAAAGCTCCCCACACCCTCCTCACTTAAATATATTCATACCACAGTCAGACAACATCAGGGAAAAGAGAACTCACATATTGAATCACTGCTGGCATGAAACATATAATTCTCGAGCTGGAGATAGAACATAACAGTGGGTAAAAATGTGGTAAAAGCATTGATCAGCACTAATTTGCATTGTAATTCCTATGACCCAAAACCATACAGCCAGGATTTTCTGTAGTCTTACACATTTTTCTATCAACTGTGATTCAGTCATTTGTGTTTTTAATTAAATGTGTTTTAGATGAATTGTAACATTGTTTTTAAATTAAATGCTTTCCACATCAAATGCATTACACCCATATATCTATATTATTAAATTATAAATAAATCTCAATAATGAATGACAGGAATTATAACAAATAAATCACAGATGTGTTTCTTATATTTCATGTACTTATACCCCTCAACCTCTTAGTGTAAGAAATCTGGACAAACCCAAAAATAACAGGAGTGGCGACCAAAAAATAAGGACAGTTTTTAAATATTGCCCTTATAAACCTAGAAAGTCGATAGCCTAACAGGTTTTTGAATTATAATGCATTTTCTGAAGGGTATGAAGTCTGAATCTCAGTTGTCTCTCATTATTTGATGACTTCATTCCCCAATGATTTACCTGAAACTATACATTTTATAAGAAACAGACCAGAAATCTGAGGTAAAAATATGAACATTCTGCAAAAATCTGGAAAGTTGAGAGGTGTGCATTTACTGCATCTCATGAAAAAGGAATTTCATTTTTTGAGAACTATAAATCATTTTCTCCACCCACATATATATTATTACTAGAATTGGTTATGTTAGGATTTCTTCATGTTGATAGGGTACAACTGACCAAATGTCAAAGATAGACATGAGTAAAACCCAACAAACTCATTACAAATCATTTTATTATATGTTGGCTTCTTTTTCATGTTTATTTTTTTTTATTGAAAAGTGCAAATCCTTTTTACTTACCTGACTTTTTCAGAGGGTAAGATGTGTTGTAATATCTCTCAAAATACTTAAGAACTGGTCCGGTTACATTCAGAGCATAGTTTCCATATCCATTCTGGATTGCTTCTTTCCGACCCCAAATACGAATCTGCAAAATATTTAAAAGAAAAATAATCCAAGTTCAACCTTCAACAGCAGCATAATTTATGCTGCTTTGTAAATGAGAAGGTATCTCAGCCTCAGTACTATAAGATGTATACATTTCTGCCTTACAGTATAGCTATGACTGGCGTTGATTTGTGCTTCTAAGTTGGTTGAATATTATCAAATAAAAATGTTTTAAAATGTCAAAATGTTTATATCCTTTCTATAGATGCATATAGCCGTGATTGAATTTGAATAACAAGACATATGATAAATAAGCTATATTTGAAACATGGCACACGTTAACTCTGATTTTTTTCAATGACTAGTTACTGAAAATGTAATATATTTAGGAAAAGATAAAAGTTAATAACCACAATTAGCTTTCCATTCAAATGATGACTGCAACGTTGAAGTCAGAAGGCCACACTCTGAGCTGGTCAGACAAAAAGGCTAAGATAATGCTCTACCTTTTGAGTAATTTGTACCTGGATAAGATCCAGGCATGCATTGGAGGGTGTGACTGATAAAAAAAAAAAAAAAAAACATCTAACAGGAGCTGGGTGAGAACTTGTCATCCCTGACACAGATCAACTGCTGTGGCCCCCAGTATATACAGAGGTATGATGAAATGTAGGCCCAATCAGTTGGCTGAATGGGTTGACCAGGTAGCAGTGAAAAAAAAATCAGAGTTCTATAGTAAGTATTAGTATATTTTTTTAAATTTTTTGGTCATATTAAACATAGCTTTAAAATTAAACTATAATAAGGTTGCATAAATGGTAGAAGAGATATGTGCAACTGCAAATATGTATCTACAATGTTATACCAATGCAAAAAAGCATG
The DNA here is from genome assembly GCF_019279795.1 of Protopterus annectens. Classification (NCBI taxonomy): domain Eukaryota; kingdom Metazoa; phylum Chordata; order Ceratodontiformes; family Protopteridae; genus Protopterus; species Protopterus annectens. The sequence goes on from NC_056739.1 coordinate 1,756,978,513, forward strand.
AACATATCTATACACAGATGTGCATCTATATACAAATATATGGAATGTTTGTCTGATAACATAATTGCTTGTTTAAATGTAAATGCTTGTATATGAGTAAAGAAATATATGTAAGTATGCATATATATGTGTGTAAATTGCAGATGTATATCTACATGACTACACTAACAAATATTTTTTTCATGAATATAAATGCATATATTTATATGCAAAAAAATATTTGGATTGCAACACAATTCCCTTTACAGTTCTAAAAAAAGGATTTCCTTTATGTAGACCAGAAAATAAGTATTAGTATATTAATTGTATACGACAGTAATTTCTTCCACATTATTAACTGCAGTAACAAAATGGATGAACTCAGGCAGGCAGGACACCCTAGTCATGGTGGAGGTTGCTGTGTCAAGTGAACAACTAGCACATAGTATAGCAAGAAATGACAAGTCAAATTACTTCTGTACATATTTTTAAACAATCCCCTTGTATGCTTACAATTATTAAGCAGAAAATTATCAAACCACACATTATTGTTCTGCATACATCTGTAACAGTAAATATGTACTGCTTAATGAAAGAGGAATTGAAAGAAAGTGAAAATTTCCTTTCAATTGTATTAGTGTATGCGTGTGTGTGTGTATTTACTTTATATTCTTGAAGTACTGAACTATTGAATTCCAGTATCTCTAGACTATAAAGCCGAAAAACCAAAAACCCTAAACTTTAAAACCGCAAAATTTCAAACCACGAACGTAACACAAACAAAACACTATACCACACAAGCAGAAATACACCTACCTGCTGACACTACAAAATACCAAATCAACACCTACCTGCCGACAATACAATAAACCAAACCAACACACACAAACACAACAAAACTAACACACACAGTCTTGCTAAAAGCAGGGGGCACATCCCCCTGGACCGCCAATGTGGGGGTCTGCATTCCTCACACCACCCTACTTATATATACTAACTCCAAGATCACACTAAACACACAGACACATAAAACTCACCACTACGTACACTCACATACACTAAAATCCCTACCCAATTCCCTTACAAAAACACCACTTACCTCAAACCCCAGCTAAATCCACAAACCCCACTGCACATCATATGCACGAACACATAATGGCAAATGCAACATGTTTCACATAACTGCACTTTCGACTTTATAATCTCGAAATACTGAAATTCGACATTTCTGTATTTTGAGATTATAAAGTGTGCGCGTGTGTGTGTGTGTGTGTGTGTGTGTGTGTGTGTGTGTGTGTGTGCAGCTTCTGCTTCTGCCTGAACAAAATTTACAGACAGTTACAAGAAAGTGCAAAGTAGGTATGCAAACTGTAACAGTTTAAGGTAGAATCTATATTGAAAGTATATTGAAATATTCCAGACAATACCCTTTTCCCAAACAGACAAGCTGTGCATGCATATAACAGTGTAACAATTTGAAGGAAGATGAGTACTACTATTTATAATTTGTATTAAATATTGACATGCCTCAATTTAATTTCTACAAGTCTTTTGAGTTTCTAATACCATGAAAAGAATGGACCCCATTCCTAAGTCAGGGTGTAATTAAAATTCATGAAATTAGTATTGTTTCCATTTTTGATGTTATTCAAAATTGTTCTTTGCAACACCTGCAATGTGCCCCAAAATGACTCCTTCTGCAATTCATACAGAGTTACATGTGTCATTAGCATATCCAAACACAAGTGTAATTTTTTTTTTTTGAGACCCATTGCTTCTGCTACTATTGGAAGTGTCTAGGTATCCTTCTTCCACGCTGCTCTTATTTCTGCCAGTAAATCCTGGTATTTTATGACTTTGTGTCTCTTTGTCCATAAGACACTGTAATCACCGGGTGTAACAATTTCAATGATCAAGGCTACTTTTGTCTTCCTTCCATGGACTGTTATATCTGGTTTTCTCGCATCTGTTTGCCGAACTGTTAGTAATAGATGATCCCATGTGATATAAAGTTCATCATTCTCTATAATGCTTTATGGCTCACGTTTTCAATGCTTCTCAGCTGCTTCAGTACTGTAGTGTTTGCACAATCCCCAGTGTAACAGTCTTGTGACATTATTATGCCTTTCTGTATACAGGCCTTTTGCCATTAGTGCACCACATCCAGCAACAAGATGTGTGATTGTTTGAAGTTCTGTTTTGTAGAACTTACATTTGGTTGTTTCACTCACACGTTTAATGGACTTTGTAAACCAACATGCATGAAGTCCAATATCCTGGGCTCCCAATATTAATCTTTTAGCTTTTGGTTTAAATGTATCTATTAAATACTGATCAATGTGAGATTACTCCAGGAGTTTTCTATACTTGGCACTATATTTATGACTTTTCCACATTTCTTTCCCTCTCATCTGATCTTTCCTCTTATATTCTTTCTTTTGTTTTTTTGGCACATTCAGCTGTTGGCTCATTTTGTCTACTTCTGGTTTGATTTCCATTCCTACTTGACACCTGAATGTTTCTGTTAAAGTAAGCAGAGAGGTCATATTAGACTTCTTTTCCTCATGTCTTAAAACTTTCACTATGTTTGGATCTGAGAAGGTCTGCAGATATGCATGCAGTCCCACAATCACAGATCTTTATATATAATCAATAAAGAGTGCCATATCTCCTTCGGAGTGAGGAATATGTAATCTTGGTATACACAGATTTTTATATATCATTTGATAAACGTGAAGCATTTTTCTTGTTTTTCTGTCCAGTTGATCCAATACACCAAAACTGTAAGATAAAACATAAAGAACAAATCTGTTTATAACTTGGACTTTATTTCTAGATGTCAGGGCTGTTTTCAATATTAGTTTCAATCTTCTGAATTATTCCTTTCTGAGTTTTTTTCACATTTGTTCACATTTGGTTGTTAATTCTTCATAATTTCCTGAATAGTTATATACTCTTTTCTGTTCTAGTTCCTTTATATTACATTCATGTCCTGGACTGATATTTTCTTGGCACTGCAACTTTTTTGCTTTAAATGATGCTTTAGCATATTTATCAAGACCAAATGCCATTGTTATATCACCTGAGAAAGTTTTAACCATTTGTGCTTTCAACTCCTCATCTGATTAACTATACAGCTTTAAGTCATTGATAAAAAGCAGGTGAGACATTTTAAAGCAAGTTTGTTTTGTAGGTGAAAAATTATAACCAAAACTTCTGTTAAGTAAACAGATTAATAGGTTAAGAGCAAGACAAAACAACATCAATGACAAAGGTTCACGATAGAATATCCCCTTTTGAATTTTTATCCCTGGGATAGTAATTTCCCTTTTATCGTGACTTAATTGCAAAGTGGTTTGCCGCAGTTTCATAGTCATTGTCCTTTAATTGATCAATGCAGGATGTATATTACACATATGTAAGTACTGCTTTATCTATGAGTGTGAGATGCTATCAAATGCTTTTTTGTAATCTATCCATGACATACTTAGATTCTTCCCCTTTTTACACTTCTTCATTATGATGTTATTTAGCAACATATGATCCTTGTTGCATATGACTTTTTTATTACCCTTTTGTTCTATTGAGATGACTGAGTTTTCTTCTAAATGACTATAAACTCTGTTGACATCAGTTCCAGTATATGGCTTACACATTGTCAGAAGGCAAGGTATTTGTCTATAGTTTTTAGGGTGGTTTACAGGTTCACTCTTAGAAAAGTATCATTTTTTTTCCTGTTGTTATCCAGACTGATATCTGTTCAGGATGTACATATAAGTACTTATTACTCAAGGCTTAGTCTTCATGTAAAACTGTTAATACATTTAGCCAGAACTTAGGTACTGCATCTGGGCCTGTGGTTTTCCATTTAGGAGCTTGTCTTAATTTTTTTTCAATTTCTCTGGCTGTTACTTCATCCCTTTTCATATCCTGTACATTCAAACATCTTATTGTTTATTTCTTTTATCTGTTCAGTATCTTTGTTATGTACCATAGGATCTTCATAAATGTTTCTCCGAGATGTGTCACTTTTTTTCTTTTTTTTGTGGTGTTTCTATTCCTTTTGCTTTATTTTACAATTGTTTGTAAACCTTTTTCGGTCATCAATGAGTTACTTATTTTGTACATTTGCTTCATATTTATTTGCATATCTTTTTTGTTTTATTTTCTGCCTGTGCTGATATCTTGTGTTCATCATTTGCAACAGTATATGATACATCCTGGTTTGTTATGACACTGTGCATTGCTTTTATCACATCTGTCTTTCTAAGTATTTTTGTTGATCTGTTCCCTCTTCTAACAGTGACACTTCTTGTCTTAACTGATTTATAGTTTTCTCTATTTGATACATCCATGATAGCATTTGATTACTTCCCTTCCTTTCCTTATCGACCTGTATTTTTGTTGTAAGAGTTTATTTGTTAATAATTTTCCTGCACAGTAATATATCCTATTTACTTCTGTTATATCACATGAATTTCTGTTAATATTCTTGATCATTGTTTTCATCTGTTTTATCAGACTTCTACCATATTGGGTCGTATTTACTTTCTGTAATCCATTTCTTTTATCAGTCTTAATATGTCTATTCATCTCTATTTAATCAAGCAGCTCTTCCCTCAGATTACTTTCTTCAAAAGTGATGGCACATTATTTGCTTTCTGTTTTCTGTCGGCATTCTATGGAAAGTTTCAGAAAATCTTCTGGTACCTTATTCTCTTCAGCTGCAGCCTGTGTCATCTGATGCTTTCATATAGGAACAGATTGGCCTATCACTCGACAGCATTTACCGCATCACAGTTGACACTGTTTCCTTCTTATTCCCTTGCTGTGCAACTCCAACTGAACTTTTTTACAGGTTTTCTACTGAAGACTCCAGAGCATCTTCACATGGCAAGTTATTAAATCCTTTCCATTCTACCTGTTTCACCTTAATTTGGGAACTCATTGTTCTTTCTTACTGTGAAGTTACCACGTTACACTAAATCCTTCAAATTACAGGTAACCCATAACTTCACTTTCTATTTCTTTAATTTCTCTATTACTAATCCTCTTTTTTTTTTTACTTTATCCCTTTGTTTTTTTTATTTTTGTATTGTGAAATGTTTCATATCTGGAAACTTTTGCCTATATTTCTCTTCAAATATCTTTGGTGTTGTTTTTTTTGTATTGATAGTTTTGCTTTCTACTTTGCTTAAATAATGCACAACAATAAATCTCTTTTTCTTTCCCATGTACATATTTCTTCTTCAGCTATCTCCCCCTCCACACATTTCTCCTTATTTTGGGGATTCATTGTTCAAACATTCTGTGACATCACCTGTGTTAAACATTCTAGACTAAATCCTTCACTTTGCAGGTTTTCCATAACTTCATTTTCTATCTGTTTAACATCTACTTTACTAATCTTTTGTTTTACACTCCCCTTTGTGATCTTTTTTTTTTTTTTTGTATTGTGAAAGTTTCCATATCTGGGTGCTTTTGGCTGTATTTCTCTTCAAATACTGTTGGAGCTCTTTTTTGTATTAATTATCTGGTCTTCTCCTTTGCATAAATATTGCACCATGTCAGTTTTCTTCTTTCCCATTTTTTTATACCTTTCAAAAATCTCTAGGTTTTGTTCTCTACAGTTTTGCACTTCCTCTGTCACTTCTTTTTTCTAAGCTGCCCAAAGTTTATCTGTCTGTGTACTATTTTTCTTGGCTCTGTTGTACTAATTAATATACATTTGCATTTAAAGCTTGGCACAGTATGAGAATTCAAATGTGAATAAATATTTTAAAAAAACAGACATACAAAGCAACTGCAACAGTAACTTAAATGCATATCAGAAATGTTAATGAAGAAAGGTCAGATACAGGTAATGAACAAGTGTCTTAATTCTTCTTTATCTATCTAAAGAGGAGATTACTTATAACAACACTCAATAAAGTCACAGAGTAAAAAGATTAGTTGAATATGCAGGAAGTATGAATAAAATGATAAATACAATATTCTGTTCTGTCTTTAAGTGATTTTAACAGGTTTTATTTTTTATAAATAAATATATAAACTGCAAGCATTTATAAAAGATGGTACATGGAGGCCTAAAGTACTTTTAGTACAGTATTGCAACCAAGTCTAAAATATATGTTAATGTATATGTGCAATATTCTGTCTTTAACTGATTTTAACTGATGCTATCATATATACAATTGCACAAGTATTTATAAAGGATTGCAAATGAAGGCCTAAAGTCCTTTCAATATAGTATTTGAACAAAATCTAAAAGATATGTTAATGTATAAATGTAGTATTCTGTCTTGAACTTATTTTAACTGATTTAATTGTGTGTGTGTGTGTGTGTGTGTGTGTGTGTGTGTGTGTGTGTGTGTGTGTGTGTGTGTGTGTGCATATATATATATATATATATATATATATATATATATATATATATATATATATATATATATAAAATACTTATTAAGGATGGATGGTAGATGAAGGCCTAAAAGCTTTCAATAGACTTATGCAACCAAATCTAAAATATGGGTCAATGGATACATGCAATATTCTATCTTTAACTGATTTAATTTCTATATATTGCAGTAGCATTTATAAAGAATTGCAATATAATGACTAAACTGCTTTCAACACAATATTGCAGTCAAATTCATATCAGGCAGAAATATTAAATTTATTATCATTCTTTTTATTTTACTATCTGTAGTGAGCAAATGTAATCCCCACCAAGACTTGATAGCAATAAATTCATTCTTCCCAAATATGCATAAACACTTCCTGTGCATTTGGTTTAAGTTCAGTAATGATTTAATAAAAATAAAATTGATTGACTGATAATAATAAACGGAGTGCTGTCTAATACTATGTGTGTATTTATTGTGTGCATTTTTTTTCTTTTTCTGTCCTTTTTTTCTCTTTTTCTTATTTGAATTATGCATTATTTTGTATATCTTTAATTTGTCTATCTCCTATTTGTGTTCATTTTTTACAGACTCAAACATATTAGGAGCAGCCCATTAACATTTCTCCAAGGTTGTGGTACATTTACCCTCTGCTCATCCAGTGACCTCCTCAATGAATAGGGGTGGTGGCACTCATCCTGTAGGCAGCCAGGCAAGCCTCACTGAATGGGGGCTTTGGTACTTGGTTGAGGACATGGTGGCACAGATCATGGACAGATATCTTCAGCCAATCAAGACTTCTTTGCAGCTGGAGCAAGTCTCGCTTCCCCAAGTCAGCACCGACCACAGCATCACCAGAGGCCCCTGCCACCTCAACATCAGGGTCCTCCATTGTGACATCATCTAGCAGTGGAAACGTTTGAGGCCCTATGGACTGGGACTTTTGTTGGGTTGCACTCCTGTTCACCCACTTCCTTCCCTTATCCTCTCTCTTTCACCCTCTTACCTACTTCCCACCCAAACCACCATTTTATATATAAACAATAGTAAACCTCCTCTCTCTCTTCTCCTCCAGCACAACCTTATTTATATATTCCTTTTGGGTTCCCTGTTTGTTCTGTCTCCCCTTTTTCAGTCTATGGTCTCTTCACTTTCCTACTCTTTAATGACACCAGCACTGCATCCACATAAGAATATCCCTATGTAAAACATATTAAAACCATTTATTTCTTTAAATATTATTAATAAAATCTGCACAGCCTGTTGCTAGCCAAAAGTCTTTTCAAGCATGATTCAGCATAGTCATAGTCGTCAGTCATATCCAAGTATATACAAAGTCATATGAAGCCTAAATTTCATTCAGTCCTTCACATACACTTAATTCTTATCATGAGGTTATTTTATGTTTTTGCTGTTAAGTAGGCATATTTATCTAAACACCATAGCATTTCCTCAGTCAGCATGAATAACTTGCAATTACTATATTTGTGTATAGGCATAACAGCTCTCTTCAAAGATAATTGCACCCTCAGTTAGCTTTTTTTCCTCAAATGTTGTATAATATAATATAATATAACCATAATTTTAAAATGTTCAGTATGTATTTATTGTTTGGGTCAGCAGATGGCAATATTTAATTAGAATTTTTATTAGTGTGTCTCACCTTTGCTAGTTACATTAACTAGTACATTATTTCCATGATTTTACTGGTCCTTTGCAGTCAGATAGCATTGCTAATTAAGTATTTATATAATGTTTGAGGCCATGTCTGTTTTTATGATGCAGACTGTATAAACCAAGACAAAAGTGGTCATTAAAGTAGATTTTACATCTTACTTTTTTTTTATGTTGAATTTATTTTAGTGCTTTGGTCCTTTTGGTTCATTTATAAATTAAATCTTGTTATCTCAGGTCTTGTTTCTTGCTGAATTCAAACTGTTTTGCATAATTTCCTTAAGTAGTGATTATCTTGTGCTTCCCCCAACAACTAACAGACTCAGTGGCTAACAATTGTTAAAATCCTTCAGTACTCCTTCTGGAGTGTGCATTAACTATTACAGCCATTCTACTTTGATGCCTCCTTTTATTTGTGGCATGTTACTCATACTGCTAACATGCAGATTTTATTGAAATACATCTGCAGCAGATAATGCCTATATGAATTTAGATTCTACTTAAAGAAAACTGCTGTAAATAAAGTCTGTATGAATTTATGCTAGTTAATCTGGTTTATCAGATTGATTTGTGATGTCTCTGTAATGTTAACTTGAATTAACAATCATCTGTTATTCAACAATAGGACCACTATGCACACAGGGACGCATTCAGTAATCCTCACTAGGTGAAAGAGATTGTGTGTTTGTGGGTTTATAATCTGATTCATCTGATCGATTTGTGATGTTTCTGTAATGTTAACTTGAATTAACAATAATCTGTTATTCGACAATATGACCACTATGCACACATGGACCCATTCAGTAATCCTCAGTAAGTGAGAGAGATTGTGTGTTTGTAGGTTTGTGTGTGTGTGTGTGTGTGTGTGTGTGTGTGTGTGTGTGTGTGTGTGTGTGTGTGTGTGTGTGTGTGTGTGTGTGTGTGTGCCTGTGATTTGAGTTGTCAAGTATAGTGTTAGTAATGGCGGGGTTTCTGGAAGAGTAACATGCCGCCTCAACATTCCTAATACTGACCTACAAACCCCAGGTTAAACCAAAACCAATTTATGGCTCACATGAGTAATCTACACATACTGCAAAGTGCATTTGTAATACTGCAAAGATGATAAGTGAGGACTCATGGAATATTAAGGGCCTACAAAATGCAAAAAAGCAAAATCTAATTATGCACTTAATATACCAAGCAAAGTCAGAGATAACATTCCTTCAGTAAATGCACATGACTACAGAGCAATGGGAAAAAGATAAAGATAAAAATAAAAAAATGGATACTCCAAATTATAGCAGCAGGTGATGATATGGCATCCTAAGGGACAGCCATCATAATTAAAAAAACTTTTAAAAGTAATATTCTTAAACATAACACAGATTCAAATGGCAGATGGTGCTACTTTTCAATCACTTGCCCATCTTACAAGAAACTTCTATATTTTTAAATGTGTATGGTCCGTGTAATTTCCAACTTGACTTCCTATTTGAGATCTATAATCTGTTATTAAAAAACCCAGACCATTTATATTTAATTGGAGGGGATTGGAATATGACAATAAATCCCACAAAAGATAGAACAAACAAAAATAACAAACAGTAACCACAAATCACCACCCTACTAGCAGAATTAATTAAAGATTTTAACTTGGTGGATCCCTTTGAATATTGCCGCACTGATAAATCAGTCAGCAAATTTACCTATTACTGAGCTTAACATAAATCATGGTCTAGGATTGACCTATTCTTAATTTCTCAATGTATTGAGACTAATGAAGTTCAGTATAATTCAGAACCTAGATCAATATCAGACCATTCAAAAATTAGCAGAAGAATACTCCAAGGAAAATCTAAAAACTCAAAACAACATATGTCTAACTGGACACTAAATCCAAATCTACTTAAAATTAAAGATGTGGCACAACAAATCTCAAAGTCCCTTACTCAGCTATAAAAGAACTTACATACAATGAACATTCCACTAGATATCCAATGGGCTGCAACTAAAGCTACTATGACAGGCTTCTTAATACAAAAACCATCATATTATAAAAAACTTAATAAAGGAAAAACAAACACTATAGAAGACAAATTAAGATAAATTGAGAGTGAACTACAAAAAAAAAAAAAAAATCTCCCGATCTAGAGAAACAAATAACAAACTTGTAAAAACAACTTTTTGAAATTCAGTCAAAGCAATACTGGATTATATCATTAAAATATTGTATAATTATGCAGAATGGGCCCAAACACAATCAAAAATGCTAGCAAGAATCATAAATATCAATCCCCCTGTAAAATAAAGGGAATAAAGTATAAAGGTAACACTCTAGCATCAGGCAACAAAATTATTCAAGGGTTTGTAGAAATTATCAAAAACATATATGGCCCGCAGGAACATATCCAAGCTTTTTCTTTTCACCATTTTATGGGTGACTTAAAATTTCCTCTTATCAATAAAATACAATCTAATAACCTGAAAGCCCAAATAACAGAAGAGGAAATTATAGTTGCTATAGATAAGTAAAAACCCAGGAAAAATCCTGGGCCTGACTGATATGTGACAGAATTCTATAAGAACTTCAAAAATCAAATCACACCTATACTATAGAGTTTGGAATATCTGACCTGTATATAAATAACTCAAAGACCATTTTAAATCCAAAACCAAACACTGATAACACAAACCCAAACAATTACAGACCTAGAGCCCTGATAAACATCGACATTAAAATACTTTCCATAGTTTTAGCAAACGGAATCAAAAAAATTCTACCATACATAATCTCACCTGAGCAATTAGGGTTTATGCACCAGAGGCAGGTTTGGGACAACACACTTACCATTGATTCTTTATCTCACCTATGTGCAAAAGAAAGTTCTCCTAAATATGCCCTATCAGTTGACACATCTAAAGCATTTGCTAGAGTAAATCTAAACTTCCTTTTCAATTAACAGCCTCATTTTAAAATCCCAAAGGAATATATTAAAATGATCTAAACCATCTACGGTAATGCAACCAAAACAATTTATATAAATAACAACTTTCAAAACCAATCAAAATTATTAACGGAACAAGGCAAGGCTATCCACTATCTCCTTACCTGTTTAATATGTACATTGAAGTACTCCTATTACAAATTAGCCAAAGAACATACCATGACTTTATTCAAATATCCAAAACCTAAATAAAATATACAGCATTTGCTGATGACTTATTTTGAATTTCCCAACACAGATCTAATAAAAATCCTAGACTCTATTGAAAAAGTTTCCAAAACTTTCAATTAGAAAATAAACCCAAACAAATCAGTCATAGACTTGCTAAATCCACTAGGTCACAAAGAATTCTACTTTCTGGATACAAGAATCAGCTAGAATACATTTTAAAATACTTAGGTATCCATTTCAGTCACTTGCAGACAGATATGTAGAAAAACAACCTATATAAACATAGTAGTACAAAATACCTGCAACTGCCAAAGGTGCACCGGTAAAATCAAAACCGCAAAAATAAATCCTGTAACACCACCACGGAGACGTACAAATAGAATACAATTCCTTTTAATGGACAATGAAATATGAGGTAAAATACATAATAAAAATGAAGTAAGAGTTCCCTTTGATATTCAGACGATAAACGCTTTTGGATTTCTCCTTCAACAGATCGTATTTGGAAGATGGGAAACTTTTAAATTAAAAAAAAAATATCCAATCATATGTAAGTCTTCAGGCAACACCTTTATTACAACCAACAGGATAGTAACCAATCAACATGAGTAAGAGGAGACACATCTTTTGTTTAACCAATTGCTATTTGCCTATTTTTCAACATAGGTCTCAGCGGCACTATTGCATTTAAACTGGGTGGCTTATCTGCTCTTAAATTAATGATCCATTTAACTTCATTTTTTTCAGTAAGATTAGAAACATCACCTTGTTTTAAATCCTGATATGTACTTTGAATAGCTTTAAACTTAAAATTATGCATGGAAAACTGCAGGACATGTTCAGCAAGGGCATTATTTATATCTTTATTGCGAATGTCACGAAGATGTCTCAAAATTCTGTCCTTAAACTTTTGATCTGTTTTCCCCACATAGTATGCATTGCAATAATGGCAAGTAGCAAGATATACTAAATGCTGAGTACTGAAATCTGCATAGCAAGAAAAAAAGTATTCAGTGCCTTTCACAGGGTGAATAAAATGATTAGTTGTTTCAATATTTATACACGATGAGCATTTGCTACAGCAAAAAGCTCCCTTTTTTCTTCTCACATTGGTAGGTGGAAAACCATCCTTAAGGCATAATAAGCATTTGATATTCTTTTTATTTTTAAAAGCAAATTTGGGCATATCTCTTACTATATCTTGAAGTTTAGGGTCCTGTGTTAAAATCAATCAATACTTCTTTATAATATCACAAACCTGAATATTGTCATTTGTAAAAGTCAGAGTCAAATTGACCCTCTGGTCACCTGCCTTAATTCCTGCAGCTGACTGACCACTGTTATTATGTTTCTTGCAAAGATGTGGAAAACCTTTGTTTCTTCTTAACTCAATCTGTTTGCATTTATAGCAATATCATTAGCAGAATAACCTCTATCCAATAAATTCTATTGTAGGTGTTTGCTTTCTTTATCATAATCAGAGTCTTATGTGCAAAGATGATAAATTCTAGTTAGCTCATTTTCCATGATATTTTTGGCGATATGTTTGGGATGTAAACTACTTTTGTGTAGGTAGTGATTTTTCCATGTTTCATTCATATGTATGGTGGTTCCAATTTTCCCCTCAGAATCAAAAAAATATTTTAACATCAAGAAAATCCATGTTCTCCTTTGAGCTTCAATTGTGTGAAGACAAGAAAAGTACTAGTGTCATTAAGATACGTCACAAAATCTTGCAACTGCCCACGGTCACCTCTCCACAACAAAAATACATCATAAACAAAGCAACCATAGTATAACACATAGGTAAACCAATGATTAGTAACATCCAAAACAAACTTGTTCTCCCATTCAGACAAGACCAGATTTGAATAACTATTGGCATATGGTGTGCCCATGGCAACACCCTAATGTTGCCAATAGTAATGCTTACCATAAAAGAAAATGTTATTTTCCAATATTAATTCAAGCAGAATGCAAGCCAGGCCAAGATCCAAATTATGTACTGTTCATCTGTCTAATTCCCTAATAGGCTGTATCCCATAGTCATTGGTGATGGAGGTAAAGAGGCTGCAAATGTCCATGGTTACAAAGATGATGTTAGTATTATTGATTAGCTGGTCTACTACTAAGCCAAACTTACTATGAAAGGTGGTAGTATCTTTCAGAACATTCAGGATGTTCATTAAGAGTGTTCTCAGTTCTTTTTCTACATAGATGGATAGAGGCTTGGTGATCCAACCATGGCCAGCTACTATTGGTCATAATGGAGGATTCCCAATGTCTTTGTAGATCTTGGGTAATCCACCAATAGAGGGTATGGTTGGAAAAGAAACATCAAAAAAGCTGTAAAGCTCTTCACTTAAGCGCACTTGGATCAACAAACATGTATATCCTCCTGAAGCCTAGAAATTTTACAATTTACTTTAGATTTACTTATTCTCATAAATGTTTTATCATCACTTAACATAGATTCCATTGCATCACGATACCAATGCGAGTCTAATATCACTAAGGCTCCTCCTTTGTCAGAGGGTTTAAGCCCAATCTCCTGGTTAGTCTGTAGTTGTCTTAATGCTCCCTTTTCTTCCTTAGTGATATTATGAAAATGTGTTGTTTTTACATTTCCTTGTCTTAATTTCTCTACTTCATTCATGAAAAGATTTGTAAAAAGATCCACTGTGGGATGATTAGTGGGAATAAAAGTGCTGTTTTTTTTTCAAAATTGTTCCCAAAGGTTTTGGTAGGTTGCCAAAAATCTTTCTTAAAGTTACATTCCTTCCAAAATATTTTATGTCCATAACATATTCACTCAAATCAGATGAAAGGGAAGGTATAAAAGTGAATCCTCTATTTAATAACTGCAGCTGTTCTTCGCTGAGGTTAATTTTTAATAAATTCACCACTAGCTGTGAGTAGTGGTTCATGTTAGCTTCTTTCTCTCTTGGCTTCTTGACCTGGGGTTCCATTGCCAATCTTGCTTCAAAAAAAAAAAGGTAGACTGTGCATAATAGGTGCATGTTGGTCATTTGCTTTTGGTTTAGTTCCTATAGAGGATGTTGCAGCTCTTTCCCCATCCTCAGACACATTAATCAAGTTCATCTCATTGTTATTAGTTGTAGATGTCCATACTTTTGAATCTCTTTCCTCATTAGCATTAGGAGTTGCCATATTAATGTGGGGTGTTGGTATGTTGTTTCCCACCAAAGACTTATTACGAGCAGAATCCCTTAATTGTTGGTTGCCAGTATGGAGCCTCTCCTCTTTAGGCCATTCAAAAATTCTACCTTGTCTGAAATCTGAAATGTCCCTAATTAGTTTTTGTTCTTCTTCTGTTTCTGTTTATAGTCATAGTTGTTCAATTTACATTTTAAAGTTTCCAATCTGTTAATAAAGGATTCAGATATGTCTATATTTTCCAATTGCACTTGTTTTAACTTGATTTGTTTAGCTATCTCTTCTTGTTCCGGTCTAAAAAAATCCACTATCAATTGCATATATTTGAAGCTGGTCTCAATGTTCAGTGCCTCCCATTTAGCAAGCAAATCAGGGAACTTATTACCATAGCTCAGCATGCACTTGCTTCAGAAAAAAAGGTAGACTGTATAAACTAATTAGGGACTTTTCAGGCTTGTTGGCTGGTGGTGAAGCACCCACCAAGAGGAGAAAACGCTGAGAGAAGAAAGGAGCCACTTTTGAGATTTTAAGTATTTTTCCTCTGTTTATTTGCTAAGTTTTTCAGCATAGCCGCCTATTTTGAGCATTTTCTGGCTTGTTAAATTTGATTTCTGCATTAGTAACTGTATTTAGAGCACAACCTAGAGCTGTTTACTGAATTTCCTGTTTTCACTTATTTTTAAAATCGTTTTTTTTCTCAAAACTTGCCTTTTATCTGTCTTTGGCCTAGCACTCTTGTGTGGGGTCATTTACTGCACTGTTATAACTTGTTGATACTTGTGAACCTCTGCTATCTCTGAAAAAACAAAAAAAAACAAAAAAAAATCTTGCTTATTTCCCACTTTTCTGAGTTTTAAAAAAGTTCAGTTACAGGCTTACTGTTCTTGAACTGTTTGTAAGTTTCTGTGAGGCCATTTTTTGCTTGGGCCAAAGGGAAGTCTCTCTGTTGATCAGTGGCAGTGAAAAACATTGATCAGCATGCCTGCCCCTGTGGGAGTGGTTACTGACTTGAAACTGTAGTTTTATTGGCCATTTTGGGTCAATTCCAAAACTCCTTCATCTTCCTCTCTTAAAACCTGGTTGCCTCGTGGTTTTGGCATCTTTTCAGGCTTGTTGGCTGTTGGTGAACCACCCACCAAGAGGAGAAAATGCTGAGAGAAGAAAGGAGCCACTTTTGAGATTTTAAGTATTTTTCCTCTGTTTATTTGCTAAGTTTTTTCTGCATAGCCGCCTATTTTGAGCATTTTCTGGCTTGTTAAATTTGATTTCTGCATTAGTAACTGTATTTAGAGCACAACCTAAAGCTGTTTACTGAACTTCCTGTTTGCACTTATCTTTAAAATCATTTTTTTCTCAAAACTTGCATTTTATCGGTCTTTGGCCTAGCACTCTTGTGTGGGGTCATTTACTGCACTGTTATAACTTGTTGATACTTGTGAACCTCTGCTATCTCTGAAAAAACAAAAAAACAAACAAAATCTTGCTTTTTTCCCACTTTTCTGAAATTTAAAAAAGTTCCGTTACAGGCTTGCTGTTCTTGAACTGTTTGTAAGTTTCTGTGAGGCCATTTTTTGCTTGGGCTAAAGGGAAGTCTCTCTGTTGATCAGTGGCAGTGAAAAACATTGAGCAGCCTGCCTGCCCCTGTGGGAGTGGTTACTGACTTGAAACTGTAGTTTTATTGGCCATTTTGGGTCAATTCCAAAACTCCTTCAACTTCCTCTCTTAAAACCCTCTTTTGCACGGTTTTGTGCAGTTTTGTGCATAGCGCAACAGCGGGCAGCGCTGCCTAATTGGGTTTAAACTATTCCTGGCTCCACAAAGTCTGCTCTTCACTTTTTCCCTTAGAACTGCTCTATCTCTCAATTTAAACACCATATTCTCATTCTAAGGCCCTTCACTGGTCCAATTAAGTAATCCTACAAGTTAGCACTATTAAACCAGAAGCACTACTTACTCTTATACTCTCTATGATTACCCTGTCCTCTATTGGTCCATCTTAAATTCAGTTTCCCTATTACTCTAGCATGTCCAAAGGTCAGTCAATGGTTTCCTCTCCAGTCCAGCTGGTGAATCTGGGAATTTTGAGGCAATGTTACAACTGTCTCATGTACACGGACAACACTCTCCTCCTCCAAACAGGTTCAAATATATGTGAGAGATGCAACTATTTAGCCAAACTGGAGGCTGAGCTCTCTCATCTCAAAACTGGTGTAACCAGTCAGGAGGAGAAGGTAACCTCACACAACACAATTCCAGTATCACATAGTCCCACCACATCAGCGAACCAAACACATAAATACACAAAAACATACTCCGAGGCTCTAAATAAAAACCTACCTAAGCAACAGAGACCTCCAAGGTAGACATCCAAGCAAACGCTACCTCAAAACAAAACACACACAACACATAACCCACAAAGTCAGTGTGCCAAGCAGCCACAGCCCTTAAGGCTGAATAACACACCTGATACTCTTGTTATAGGTGACTCTATTGTCAGACACACTGATGTCCCGCTCACCAGGCTGAATAAAGAGAAGGTCACGGTGAGCTGTCGGGTGCTAGGATCCGACACATAACGCAAGCACTCAGGTCACTCCAAAGCAAATACAAATATGACTCAGTCATTGTACATGCTGGTGTGAATGACCTGAGACGTACCTCCCTGGACTACATGAAAAGAGACATAGAGGAGCTATCTGATCATGTAGCCCAAGCTGGTATGACCCTGACCATGAGCAGCATCTTATCCTCACCTAGAATGATGCCATAGTACAAAGACAAAATGATCGATTTTAACAATTGGCTAAAATTTTGGTGTCATTCAAAGGGGATCCAGTGTCTGTCAGCCTGGGATGACATGCTCGACAAGCCACGTTGCTTCACTAGGGACGGCTTGCACCTGTCACCACTGGGCTTTCGGATATTGACAAAGGCTCTTGCCACTCCCATAGTGCCTTTTTTAGGCAAGGCTCAAAAGTCAAACCCACCCCCATAGACAGCACAAGGAACAAGAAACTAAGGGTAATGCTGCTAAACGCCAGAAGTCTTAACCTCAAGATGCATGCACTCGAAGCTCTCCTCAGTATGGAGAACATCGATATCTGTGCAGTGACAGAAACCTGGTTCAAGGCTCCAGAGAGCACCCCAGCACTACCAGGTTATACCTCATATCATGCTTTTCGGCCCCAAAACCTGGACCGAACCACAAAAGGAGGGGGAGTTTCCATATTTATCAAGGATATCCACACCTCCAGGTTAGTGGCATTGCACGAAGTATCGGAGACCATCCATGTGCAACTAACAGTGGGCAAGACTGCTTTTCAGTTTATAGCATCCTACAGACCACCCTCTCAAAGTCAGGAATCCCACTCAGCTTTCCTGAAAACATTGGAGAACATGAAGATCTCTCTGAACACCATTATATTGGGTGACTTCAACCACCCAAACTTTGACTGGGAGCACTACTCAAGCCCCAGCACCTTAGCCCAAAGATTCCTGGAAATTATAAACTCAAATGCTATGGAACAACTAGTCACCACTCCCACAAGAGGGGACAACATACTAGACCTGATCATTACCAACATGGGGACTCTATGCTCCACACCAGAAGTATATCCCTCATTGGTAAGATCAGACAATACATTAATTTCACTGGATGTCCACATCCCGACCCAACCCCCCAGCCCAGAAAAACCACAGTGAAAAACTTCTCAAAAGTGAACTTCTCACTTCTCAAAACCGAAGTGGAATCCTTCAAGGCCCCAGGGCCAGTGGAAACTATGGCCCAAACTGCTGAATCCTATATAAATGCATTCTACGGACATCTCCAGGAATGCATAGATCATGCTATCCCAAATAAAACCAAGACCCAATCATCCAGTGGCAGGTGTCTGGTCTGGTGGACCCCTGCCATAAATAAACTGTACAACAGAAGGAGGAAGCTACTACATGATAGAGCAAAATGCCTAATAGGGAAGGCATCTCTGATCAGTACTAGCAAAAAATTACGATCCCTCATAAAATCCTCCAAGGCCAGCTTCGAGAGAAAAATTGCACAGGACACCAAAGACAATCATAAGGCTTTTTTCAGTTATGTTAGAAACCTGGAATGCAACTCCCAGACTTGTTCTGAGTTGATTCTAAACGACAAAAAATACACTGAACCCACAGACATCGCCAATATCCTGGCAGACAGGTTCAGTGCAATCTTCTCCACCCTCCCCCCCAAAAGAGTAAGTATCTATCCCGGCAGAGGGCTGCCTCCCAAACATCTCAGATGCTCAGGTGAAGGCTGCCCTCTCCAAAGCAAAAAACACTGCTTCCATGGGACCAGATGGCGTCCCAGGTTGCGTCCTACATGAACTCCAAGAGGAACTAATCCCTCAAATAAAACAGCTATACAATCTCAGCCTCACTACAGGATATGTGCCCACAGAATGGCATACAGCAACAGTGGGACACTCCACAAAGGTGGAGCCTCTACAGACCCTGGAAACTATCGCCCCATAAGCCTGACTAGCTTAGTCTGCAAGGCTATGGAGAGGATCATCATGGAGCTCATAAACAAAGACATTGGGGACCTACAGACACTAGATCCTACCCAGTTCGGCTTTGTCAAGGGCAGATCCTGCCTTTTGAACCTGGTTGACTTCTTTGAATCTGTCACCAAAGCCATAGATGAAGGGAAGGTAGTCCACACAGCCTATCTGGACCTTGCAAAGGCATTTGACACAATACCCCACTTGGGCAACATAGATAAGCTATCCAGCTTAAATATAAACCCCTATGTCACAAGATGGGTCGCAAACTGGCTCAAAGACAGAACCCACAGAGTGAGAGTTGCTGGAGCCATGTCAGACTCAAAACCGGTCACAAGTGGCATCCCACAGGGTTCTGTCCTGGGACCACTCTTGTTCGGTATGTACTTTTCTGAGGTACAGGCAAACGTGGGAGGACTATGGCTCACCAATTTCGCAGACGACTGCAAACTGGGTGCCATAATCAACTCTCCAGCTGACAGAAACATCCTTCAAAAAGGTCTCACAGACACAGATAACTGGTGCCGGCACCATGGTTTAAAGCTAAATGCCAAAAAATGTAGTCATACCCTTTGGCAAAAACAATGTGCCCACAAATTACCACATAGGTGGAAACCCATTAAGTACAGAGAAAGTTATTAGGGACCTGGGGACCCAAGTTGATAGCAATCTCTCCTTTGAAAACCACATTGCTAAAGTGGTTAGAAAGACCTTCTACACAGCCCACCTCATCATGAAGGGTTTCACATCTAGATCAAGAGAGGTAATCTTGCCCCTTTATTCATCCCTCATCAGGCCCATCATAGAATACAATGCCCCTTTTGGGATGTACCTTACCCGACACCTGCAGCAATTAGAAAGACCCCAAAAGTATCTCACCAAGAGGATCAAGGGTCTCAAACAGATGTCATATGCTGCTCGGTTAAAAAAACTCCAGCTCTACTCGGTTGCATACCGCCTACTTCGAGGCGATCTATGCCTGACATACAAAGCTATGTCAAATTGAGAATTAATGGACATGCTCCACCTCAGTAAATCTAAATCCCTTAGAGCCACATGCTCGAGGGACTTGAACCTCAGCAGAGAAATAAATAGAACTTGCTGGAGGGACAGGTTCATAACCCAGAGGCTCCCTTCGCTCTGGAATAGAATTCCAGTTCATGTGAGGCAGAGCACCTCACTGAATCTCTTCAAGGGGAATCTCGATAAGTGGATGGGGGATCGTAGGTTTGTCCCAGGGATTACTCCTGTGTTGCTGTTAGACAGAGGCACAGTAAACTAAACCTTAAAAAGGGCACAGTATACTGAAATCAAGGGGTGGCGTAAGCCATACAGAATCGGGCTAGGCTTGTAGTTGCCCCGGGTCAGATAGCCTAGTATGAACCTATGAACCTATGCCGCTCGGAATGACCTTATAATGCAGACTAGCTTTGAGGTGGAATTGTTGCCACTCTAATCTCTTGAGGTGATAAGCAGCGGCCTCCATGTCATATAATATATTATCAAAGTTCTCATTTGGCGAAGAGTTGGTTCCCAACATACTCTCCTCAGAGTCAAAGTACAAAAATAAAAGTGGATTGGTATTCTCTGTATTACTCACTGAAAACATGTTCAATCTAGTAAACTCAAGCATACTTTTGTTTTTCTCACCTGTGAGATGTACTAATTCAGTAGCCATGTGCAGTTACTTATGGTAAATACGAAACACATTAGTGCAAAATACCTGTAACTGCCAAAGGAGCACTGGTAAAATCTAAACAGCAAACAAAAATCTTGTAACACCACCACAGAGGTGTACAAATAGAAGAATACAATTCCTTTTAATGGACAATGAAATATGAGGTAAAAGACATAATAAAAACATAATAAGAGTTCCCTTTGATATTCAGACGATAAGCGCTTTCGGATTTCTCTTTCATCAGATCGTATATGGAAAATGGGGAACTTTTAAATTAAAAAGAAACAATATCCAATAATATGTACGTCTTCAGGCAACACCTTTATAACAACCAATAGGATAATATCCAATCAACATGAGCAAGAGATCACACACCTTTTGTTTAACCAATCTCTATTCACCTATTTTTCAACATGGGTCTCAGCGGCACTATTACATTTAAACCAGGTGGCTTATCTGCTCTTAAATTAATGATCAATTTAACTTCATTTCTTTCAATAAGATTAGAAACATCACCCTGTTTTAAATCCTGATATGTATTTTGAATAGCTTTAAACTTAAAATTATGCGTGGGAAGCTGCAGGACATGTTCAGCAAGGGCATTTTTTTATATCTTTATTGCAAATGTCACGAAAATGTCTCAAAATTCTGTCTTTAAAGTTTTGATCAGTTTTCCCAATATAGTATGCATTGCAATTCTGGCAAATAGTAAGCTATACTAAGTGCTGAGTATTGCAATCTGCATAGCAAGAAAAAGAATATTCAGTGCCTTTCACAGGGTGAATAAAACAATTAGTTGTGTCAATACTTCAACATGCTGAGCATTTGCTACAGTGAAAAGTTCCCTTTTTCTTCTCACAATGGTAGGTGGAAAACCATCCTTCAGGCATAATAAGCGTTTGATATTCTTTTTATTTTTAAAAGCAAATTTGGACATATCTCCTACTATATCTCGAAGTTAAGGGTCCTCTGTTAAAATTGGCCAATACTTCTTTATAATACCACAAACCTGAATATTGTCATTTGTGAAAGTCAGAGTCAAATTGACCCTCTGGTCCCCTGCCGTAATGCCTGTAGCTGACTGACCACTGTTACTATGTCTCTTGTAAAGGTGTGGAAAACCTTTCTTTCTTCTTAACTCAGTCAATCTGTCTGCATTTATAGCAATATCCTTAGCAGAATAACTTCTATCCAATAAATTGGATTGTAGGTGTTTGCTTTCTTTATCATAATCAGAGTCTTCTGTGCAAAGAAGAGAAATTCTAGTTAGCTCATTTTCCATGATATTTTTGGAGATATGTTTGGGATGTAAACTACTTTTGTGCAGATAGTGACTTTTCCATGTTTCTTTCCTTTGTGTGGTGGTTCCAATTTTGAACTTGGAAGCAAAAAATATTTTAACATCAAGAACATCCATGCTCTCCTTTGAGCTTCGATGTGTGAAGACAAGAAAAGTAGTAGTGTCATTAAGATAAGTCACTAAATCTTGCAACTGTCCATGGTCACCTCTCCACAACAAAAATACATCATAAACAAAGTGACCATAGTATAACACATTGATAAACCAAGGAATATAACATCCAAAACAAACTTGTTCTCCCATTCAGACAAGACTAGATTCGGATAACTATTGGAACATGGTGTGCCCATGGCAACACCCCAACGTTGCCAATAGTAATGTTTACCATAAAAGAAAATGTTATTTTCCAATACTAATTCAAGTAGAATACAAGTCAGGTCTAGATCCAAATTATGTGCTGTTCTTCTGCCTAATTCCCTAATAGACTCTATCCTGTAGTCACTGGGGATAAAGGTAAAGAGGCTTCAAATGTCCATGGTTACAAAGATGATGTCAGTGTTATCTGTTAGCTGGTCTACTACTGAGCCAAACTCATTAAGAAAGGTGCCAGTATTTTCAGAACATTTGGGATGTTCATTAAGAGTGTTCCCAGTTCTTTTTCTACATAGATGGATAGACGCTCAGTGATCCAGCCATGGCCAGCTACTATTGGTTGCAATGGACGGTTCCCAATGTCTTTGTGGATCTTGGGTAACTCACCAATAGAGGGTATGGTTGAAAAAGAAACATCAAAAAATCTGTAAAACTCTTCACTTAAGTGCCCTTGCATCAACATATCATAAAGACCCTCCTTAGTCCTAGAAATTTTACAATCTACTTCATATCGCATCCATGGTTGGATCACTGAGCCTCTATCCATCTATGTAGAAAAAGAACTGAGAACACTTTTAATGAACATCCCAAATGCTCTGAAAGATACTGATACCTTTCTTAATCACTTTGGCTCAGTAGTAGACCAGATAATGGATAATGCTAACATCATCTTTGTAACCATGGACATTTGCAGCCTCTTTACCTCCATCCCCAATGACTACAGGATAGAGTCTATTAGAGAATTAGGCAGAAGAACAGCACATAATTTGGATCTAGACCTGACTTGTATTCTACTTGAATTAATATTGGAAAATAACATTTTCTTTTATGGTAAACATTACTATTGGCAACATTGGGGTGTTGCCATGGGCACACCATGTGTCAATAGTTATTTGAGTCTGGTCTTGTCTGAATGGGAGAACAAGTTTGTTTTGGATGTTACTAATCCTTGGTTTTCCAATGTGCTATACTATGGTTGCTTTGTTGATGATGTAATTTTGTTGTGGAGAGGTGACCGTGGAATGTTGCAAAATTTTGTGACTTATCTTAATGACACCACTGCTTTTCTTGTCTTCACACATCGTAGCTCAAAGGAGAGCATGTATTTTCTTGATATTAAAATATTTTTTTGATTCTGAGGGCAAAATTGGAACCGCCATACATAGGAAAGAAACATGGAAAAATCACTACCTACACAAAAGTAGTTTACATTCCAAACATATCTCGAAAAATATCATGGAAAATGAGATAACTAGAATTTCTCGTCTTTGCACAGAATACTCTGATTATGATAAAGAAAGCAAACACCTACAATCCAATTTACTGGATAGAGGTTATTTGGCTATGGATATTGCTATAAATGCAGACAGATTGACTGGGTTAAGATGAAACAAAGATTTTCCACACCTTTACAAGAGACATAATAACAGTGGTCAGTCAGCTGCAGGCATTAAGGCAGATGACCAGCGGGTCAATTTAACTCTGACTTTCACAAATGACAATATTCAGGTTTGTGATATTATAAAGAAGTATTGGATGATTTTAACCCAGGACCCTAAACTTTGAGATATAGTAGGAGATATGCCCAAAGTTGCTATTAAAAATAAAAAGAATATCAAACGCTTATTGTGCCTTAAGGATGGTTTTCCACCTACCGATGTGAGAAGCAAAAAGGGAACTTTTCACTGAAGCAAATGCTCAGCATGTAGAAGTATTGACACAACTAATCATTTTATTCACCCTGTGAAAGGCACTGAATACTCTTTTTCTTGCTATGCAGCTTGCAATATTCAACATTTAGTATATCTTACTACTTGCCAGAATTGCAATGCATACTATGTGGGGAAAACAGATCAAAAGTTTAAGGACAAAATTTTGAGGCATCTTTGTGACATTTGTAATAAAGATATAAAAAATGCCCTTGCAGAACATTTCCTGCAGTTTCCCATACATAATTTTAAGTTTAAAGCTATTCAAAATACATATCAGGATTTAAAACAAGGTGATGTTTCTAATCTTATTGAAAGAAATTAAGTTAAATGGATCATTAATTTAAGAGCAGATAAGCCATGCCATTTAAATGCAATAGTGCCGCTGAGACCTATGTTGAAAAATAGGCGAATAGCCATTAGTTAAACAAAAGGTGTGTCTCCTCTTGCTCATGTTGATTGAATACCTTCCTATTGGTTGTAACTAAATGTGTTGCCTGAAGACTTACATATGATTGGATATTCTTTCTTTTTAATTTAAAAGTTCCCCATCTTCCACATATGATCTGATGAAGGAGAAATCCGAAAGCGCTAATCGTCTGAACATCAAAGGGAACTCTTACTATGTTTTTATTACATCTTTTACCTCATTTTTCATTGTCCATTAAATGAATTTTATTCTTCTATTTGTATGTGTTTGGACAATAAAATATCTCATTGGTTCTTGGTCTGGACCCTCATTTGGTTCTCCACAGCGAACTTGTTTTATTGATTTCTATTTGTACATCTCTGTGGTGGTGTTACTGGATTTTTGTTTGCAACCTATATAAACATGGTCCACATAATAAATGATATTAGCAGATGGAATAAGCTTAAACTATCCCCTTATCTAAAGCAGCAATAATAAAGATGAATATACTCCCAAAAATCCTCTATCAACTAAATGCTATTTTCACTAAAATTCCATTGAGTTTCTTCAACAAGATTAAAACATAGCCAGCAAAATTTATATGGCATCCGAAAAGCACTAGAATCAGTTATAACAAATTAATGATCCCTAAAGAAAAAGGGGGTCTAGGCCCTCCTAATTTCCAACTTTACCATGAAATCATCAGTCCAAACCAAATTACCCAAATAGTTAATTATGATCCAGCTAAAAGTGAGTGGTATCTCTTGTGGATAAAACTGTTCTACCAAAACATAGTGTCGACTAATGTTAATCCCCAATCTATACCCTTCTTAAGTCACAATAATCTCAAATCAATTAAAATCCATCTGACTATTATAAATAAAAGTGAAGACTTTAAGAAGTTACTGACATCACTACAACTTAAAGATACGATCACATTTTTACAACCAATACACTGCAACCCAAGCATAAAATTAACAAATACTATGTTAAATCTAGATAATTACCCTATAACAAAAACTGCACAGTGTGGGACTTTTACCAACTAAACGATCTCCTGATGGATAGCATCAGAAAATTGTTAAATATAAATAAAAAGTATAATGTAATAATCATACAGATTATATATTTAGTAAACTTAACAACCACAAACTATAAAACTAATGACCAGGACATTAAACTGGTGCAACAAATCAAAACAATGTTAATATACAAGAATAAAATGCTATCCAACCCTTATAAACTTTCAAACAAAAATCAAATACCAAAATACACTTCTGTTTTCTAGATTTTGGGATAAAAAGACAAAAGATTATTACACCAATCCAAAAAGCATTAACAATAGAACACACCATGAAATTAACTCCCTTTAAAAAATTAATATCCACCCAATTCATGATCATTAATGATGCTTATCATACACTGGACCTATTAAATTCAACCCAGTAAACTCCCCTTATTGCCCCTTCTGCACCCCACCCAAGTAGCAGACACCCTGCATATCTTCTGGAGCTGGAAAAGGTTTATAAGTTGTGGTGCTCGCTAAGATCTGTATTAGAAAAAATAGGATAATTAAAGTCTACATTGTCATGGGAAATAGCTATACTGCATATTATTACAGACAGCAGTAACCACCTGAAAAGACACATTATAATAACACTGTGCACACTAATGAAACATTACATAGCAAAAAAATGGCTGGATAGATTTAAAATTACATGTGGAGAATTCAAAAATCTGGCGAAGAAACATATATTAGCAAACAAATTATATACAAAAAGCCAAAAGAGACAAATCTATTACCAGAAATAATGGAAAACTTTTATTGGCATCCTATCATAAAGGTTGTGGCTAACAAAGAGTTCAAACAAGGTTGGTGGGGTTAAGCATTGTGAGCCATTCACTAATACCTCTCTTTTATAACAAATAAACCATAACAATAACAAAAATAGGAAATTATGAATGTTGTAGGTTACTAACCTTTAGCTAAGGTGACATCAATTGTATGTAGTCCCCCAGATTCAGCAAGCTCTGCACGGAGAGCCTGAATAATGCAATAGCTGCTGCATGCAATATGGCCACCGAGCGATCCAGGAACGAGCCCCCAAGACGTGCACGAGCATGCCTACACTATTCCCTCATGGACACCACTACTATATGCCAATTACCTAATTTGCTGGTGAAAACCATAAAAAGTGAGGTGAATTAGTAATCCAGGAAGCAGGAAGGCATCAGTGCAGGAATAGTGTAACCTGCAGAAATGTATTTGGTTACTAACTGAATAAATGTCTGCAAATTACGAAATGGAGGCATGACAGCTCAAAAGAAAGCATGTATTCAATGTAGTAGGGATACCAATGGCCATATGTTTGGCCATTGGCATGAAAAATAGTTGCAAATTTATAAAAAACAAGTTTTTTTTTGTTTTTTTGGCTGATCTCGGCCCTTTAAGCATAGGGCAGCAGTGCACAAATAGGATTGCCCCAAAAATAAGAAAAAAAGGGGGAAATAAGTTCTTAAACCCAAATCAGCATTTTGCCATAATAGTCAAAGGCATGCATAAGACAGCAATACAAGGGAATAGTGTTTGCTAAGAGGAAAGGCTCAGTGTGAGTCTGGTAACTATGAACTAGCATTCTGGTTTATGCAAATGAGGGGACTGATAATGAATCACAGATTTCCTCTCAGTGTTAGCTTGCACCCAACCATGTAGGTGCAGCAACACCATTGTATAAGTCTAAGAGGTGGATGACCTCATAAGGGGATGTGTCATGCATGCTTTAAGCTTATTGGAGCTCTGTGTCCCGTGTTTGTCCTTAGCTAAGCACAGCTACGGAAGGGGGTGTGTCTGAGGCTGCCTAGCAGTGTAGCAGTGTTTACATTGCCTAAACAGGTGTGCGCCCCACACACTGGGTTTTAAACATAAAAGAAAAACAGGAAATAGCAGCTCTGTTCACATATGACCACTGGGTATGGGTGGTGTGCCTCAGGGCTTAAACGGGAAGGCAATGGGAAGGGAAAACAGCAGTAGAAAGGTAATCAAGGAGAACTAGCATAGCTGGCAGGTGAAATATATTAGAATCAGCTTATTACACAAGCAGCAGCAAAGCACACTACTATAAACTACACAACCACCTTTCTGTCTGTTTTTTTCCACAAACTCTACACCACCAGTGTACACAGATGGGGAAATTTTACCTGACAAAACTAACAAAATGTTAGGGGCTGCTGTCGCTCTCATACATCAATATGTACAAGAGGCTGGGGGTGGTGAGGATTCGAATGCTGATGACCATCCCACAATAATGAGGAGGAGAAGAGTGTACAGACCCAAGGTAACCTACCAGGGGCTACATGAGCTGGAGATAGTGGAGTACTATAGGGAAGATAGGGACATTCTACAGCAAATTGTTGAGCTGTGCTGGCCCTGCCTCACACACAGAGCCAACAGAGGAGAACCCATCCTAGTGGATACCAAGGTATGTGTAAGCTTAAGAATACTAGCCACAGGTACTTTCCAAAGGGCAACTCGGGATATCATGGGGATCTCATAGACATCAGCATCCAGGGTACTCCACCAGTCCCTGGATGCCATGTTAGCACATGCCGGTAAGCAGATATATTTCCACGACAACCATGAGGTGTTGACCAGCAATATGCTTCTCTTCCACCAGATAGCTGAATACCCTGAGGTGGTGGGTGCTATAGACTGCATGCAGATATACATCAAATCACCACCTAGTGAGTGGGGTAGGGTGTACATGAGCCACAAGGGCTTCCCCTCCATCAACTGCCAGGTCATGTGTGATGCCCAAGACATTATCTTAAATGAGTTTGCTGGCAGCCCTGGAAGCTATCACGAGTCCCACATCTAGCATATGACACAGCTGTACCAGTCATTTGCCAGTGGGGACATCCCATATGGCCACCAAGTGGGGGATGCTGGCTACGCACTGGAGCTGTGGCTGATGGCACCCCTCAGAAATGCACACACACCTGAACAAGAACTCCATAATGAGACACACGCACAAACCAGAATCATAATAGGGCAAATGTTTGGGATGCTCAAGTGGTGGTTCCACTGCCTGGACATATCCGGTGGAGCCTTACAATACTCTCCAGCTACATGTACACAAATGTTCATAGTATGTGCCATGCTACACAATATGATCCTGGTGAAACAGCTGCAGCAGGAACAGCATGGGGCAAAGCCACACAGCCCCCCACCAGTGCCAAGGCCATCGCAGGCACAGAGTGACTCAGAGGAGGAACTACCTGAGCCTTCCCATTTAGGCAGAAGAAGGCATTCCCAGTATGCCCAGACCTTGGCAAAGAGGCAATGCATAGAACATACACTGACATGGTAGGGATCCAGGGAATGACACCTCTCTCTGACTCGCACATACAGTAAAAGGGATGCCAAACATGACACTACCTGTGCTTTAACATGTATAGGAGTGTGAAAATAAATAAGGAACTGCAAAAAGTACTCCAAACAAACCAAGCAAGCAGAAAACGATAGGACAAACTCGCCACCACGGAGACCAGTTCAGGAAACTTTTTATGTAACTTTTAATGTAAGACAAACGCCAACCACTCCAAAAACATGAACGCCTTAGTTTAAAATCATACACTGCGTTTTCGTCACCTTCTCGACTTCATCAGAATAACCAGTACATCAATTAGAAGTGTTTTTTATATACTCTCTACCTTCAATTAATTAGTCATTAAATAGAATCAATTAAGATTTAAAACAATAGTTCAAGAATGCTCAAAACTGCTATATCCTCCATAGCACTACAAATACATTTCTATCATACAAGATATATTTCTTAAAAAATTTTTTAAAAATTTATAGATAAATAAGTTAAAAACTGCACCATTATTATATAAATATTCTCATAAATAACTTATATACTTTAAATATATGTATAATTCAGAAAATATATATGATTGCTTGTAGATATAAGAACTAGGAGTATGTTGTCATAAAATATGTGTCAAAAAATTTAAAACATTCTCAGTTAAATTTATATATGAAATACATTGAAAGAGACTCATAGGTACTATAATACAAAATCAAATTCATATAATGTGAAACATTATATAGGAATAAAGTATAATTGTATTAAAGAGACAATTCTGTGAAAACATATATTGTTCTCATAACTCAGATGGAGGGACTATGGGGGCCTCTGGTGGCAAAAGTAGGTAATACCATTCCTACAACTTGGCTGCTCTTAATTTCAACAATGGTAATATAGTTATATTGTCATTTAACCCTGGATATTTATCAGCATTCAACGCTATTTGCCACCAAAGCTCCCTATACTCAATTCTTGTCTCCCAAGGTCCCCCCCGAATATCTGGTTCAATGTGCTCTATGATCAGGAACTTAAATTTATATTCCTTGCATATTTTGCTGTGCTTATATAGAGCATTACTTTCTTTCTTAGTGGAAATTTCATAAATATGCTCATATATCCGTTTTCTTAAAACTCTTTCGGATTTACCAACATAAAATGAGTCACACTTTTCGCAAAAAGCAAGGTACACTATCCCTTTTGTATTACAATTGAAATATTCTGGACTACTTATCATTTTATTCCTACTTGGGATATAATATCCTTCTCCATTTAATACATAACTACATTGGCCACAATGCCCACATTTATAGGTTCCCTTCTTATGCTTATATCGGTTACTGGGGATCTTCTTACTTTCCAAAATATTACCCATATTTCTGGAATTCCTATAAATTACTTTCTTAGGGATGTTCGTTATACCTTCTATATCTGAAAATGCTAAAAACCTATCCCATTCTTTAAGGAATATTTTACTAATTCCACTGTTTATACCATTATACTCCAAAACCAAGGCCTGTGAAAAGTCCTCAGACTTTTTGCTATTACTGCTTATTGGGCCATTACCTATAGTGGGGTTGGGTGTTCCTCCATTTCTTTGCCCTTTATATATAGGTTCAAATCTGCCCTTTCTTCCTTCTTCCACTTCTATCCTTATTTGCTCCACAAACTCTTTGGGGTAGCCTCTCTCTTTGAATATCTTTTCTAATAAATCACACTCATTTTTGAAGTCCTGCTCCAAACTTGTCATGCGGCTGCCCCTGACAAATTGTCCCTTGACAATGCTTTTTTTACAATGTTTTGTGTGGGCACTTAGGAAATGTAGGAAGGAATTGCAGTATGTCGGCTTCCTATAAACTCTGGATTCATAATGTCCTTCTCCCTTATAAAATTCAACGTCCAAGTATACTAAACTAACATCTGAAACATGATGTGTGAAACTCAAAAAACTAGTGGTTAGATTCAAGTATTCTAAAAATTCAGTTAATCTGTCTCTCCCAGCCATCCATAGAAAAACTATATCGTCCAAAAACCTCCTGTACATTATCCAACAGTCCTTATAAATAGATTTGAGGACGTATTTCTCTTCCCAAAATGCTAATATGAGGTTAGCATATGTGGGGGCACAGGCTGCCCCCATAGCTACTCCTTTGATCTATGAGGATCTATGAGGATATATGAGCATATT
This sequence comes from Protopterus annectens, assembly GCF_019279795.1. Classification (NCBI taxonomy): domain Eukaryota; kingdom Metazoa; phylum Chordata; order Ceratodontiformes; family Protopteridae; genus Protopterus; species Protopterus annectens. Next base: position 1,757,009,463 of record NC_056739.1, read on the forward strand.
TATGAAATTTCCACTAAGAAAGAAAGTAATGCTCTATATAAGCACAGCAAAATATGCAAGGAATATAAATTTAAGTTCCAGATCATAGAGCATATTGAACCAGATATTCGGGGGGGACCTTGGGAGACAAGAATTGAGTATAGGGAGCTTTGGTGGCAAATAGCTTTGAATGCTGATAAATATCCAGCGTTAAACGGCAATATAACTATATTACCATTGTTGAAATTAAGAGCAGCCAAGTTGTAGGAATGGTATTACCTACTTTTGCCACCAGAGGCCCCCATAGTCCCCTCCATCTGAGTTATGAGAACAATATATGTTTTCACAGAATTGTCTCTTTAATACAATTATACTTTATTCCTATATAATGTTTCACATTATATGAATTTGATTTTGTATTCTAGTACCTATGAGTCTCTTTCAATGTATTTCATATATAAATTTAACTGAGAATGTTTTAAATGTTTTAACACATATTTTATGACAACATACTCCTAGTTCTTATATCTACAAGCAATCATATATATTTTCTGAATTATACATATATTTAAAGTATATAAGTTATTTATGAGAATATTTATATAATAATGGTGCAGTTTTTAACTTATTTATCTATATATTTTTAAAAAATTTTTAAAGAAATATATCTTGTATGATAGAAATGTATTTGTAGTGCTATGGAGGATATAGCAGTTTTGAGCATTCTTGAACTATTGTTTTAAATCTTAATTGATTCTATTTAATGACTAATTAATTGAAGGTAGAGAGTATATAAAAACACTTCTAATTGATGTACTGGTTATTCTGATGAAGTCGAGAAGGTGACGAAAACGCAGTGTATGATTTTAAACTAAGGCGTTCATGTTTTTGGAGTGGTTGGCATTTGTCTTACATTAAAAGTTACATAAAAAGTTTTCTGAACTGGTCTCTGTGGTGGCGAGTTTGTCCTATCGTTTTCTGCTTGCTTGGTTTGTATGTATAGGAGTGTACTATATGCATCCGACATAGTCAGCCCTTCAGCACCATCCTCATTACTGGCCCAGCCACAAGGTAAGTCAGTCTTCCTTTCAATTATGGAATGGAGTAATATGTTCTGATAGTTGTATATATGTTATGGACGCGAGCATGCAAGGGAATCGGGTGGCTGAATGGGATGACAGCAGACAGTGAACAACTATATGGGCAGCATGAAATCCATTACAAATACTGGTGTCAACATACTAGGCAGTACTAGAGAAGGTGAGAAATCCCACTGCAGTACATGTGGTGGCCCAAATGTTTGTCCATAGGACACACGCATGCATGTCAGTGAGGCTCACATACCCACCACCAGCCTCAGCCAGCAGGACAGGTGTAGATGACCATAATGAAAGGCTGTGCTAAGGCCTCCAATTGATGGCAATGGTAAACAGCCCTCCTCCAGATCTACACACACAGACTACAACATGTCTGGCAGTTGTATGTTAGTTCTGAAGGGTAAGAAGTCTGAAACTGAAATGTAGATCAATAAAACCTAAGATCTGTACTCTCCTGATATGCCTCCAGTCTGCATGATAGGTCAGAATACAATATGAAATGGAAGCCAACTGAGTACCTGAAATACCAGTACAGTCATAGCAAATGTTTAAAGTCATCAGGTGTGCCCCCCCCCCCCACAATCTATGTAGAAATGCAGTAACATGTAAGTGTGAGGAGTAATATCAATGGAGCACAGATTACCTGAGCTGAGCCAATCTACAGGATAGATTGTTGCACGTGTACAATATGCAGAGGGTCTGTGTGTTAGGTTGTTGTGTGTTCTATATTTTCTGAAGTGGTCAGCATGTAGGCATGGAGGTTTGTGTCTCGGAGGCCTATGGGCAGTACTGTGGTTAACAGGGCCATGTTCCAACAACTGCAGTGCCAACCACAATGCTTCTCAGCAATACCCATGTCAGCAGTCATCCATACTCACTGTCGTCCATACTCACTATTTAGATGTCAATATTTGTCACCGTCTGAAAGATGGACATGCCATGAATGTGAGCCCATACATACACACAGTACACAGGTGGAAGTACCTTAGACAGAGTGCATAAAATGTAACTGTGAACTACACACAACTTTGGTATTGTACATACAAGTTAGCAGCACATTAGTTGTCCGTGTAGTATGGAATATTGATGTAGTCTGGCCAGTCACTGGCAGACCACAAAAGGCACAGTTATGAAGTCATGAGAGACTGTCTATGTCCCAGCACAAGGCAGCATAAGGGGAATGCCCCAGATATATCTGTGAGTCAGCTGCAAGTAGCCTCCATATCACACATGCACTCAGCTCACCCCACCATCAGCCACAGGTTTATCACAGGTCATATTCTTACTGTTGGGAATGAGTACAGCATGACTCTACTTCTGTATGGAAATACCCACAGAATGCAGCATTCTGAAGAGGTGTCCTATGCAGGTGTGTCCCTAGCTGTAAGCAGCACCCAGCCTGCATCCAGACCAATGGATCAATATGGACAGGAACTATTGCCATTAACACCTCGCACACTTACCCTGTTACCCCAAGGGAATCCACTGGCTCTAAGCCTGAGAATGTAGGAGTGACAGACTGTACTGGCCTGCTACATATGGCCTGCATCACTACCAAATGGCCTACAGTCCTCTGTCAAACGCTGTGCCTTACCTGTAGTGCCAATGTATGGTATCTCACGAGGTCCCAACTAACAACCTAACACAGTCAACAGGACACAAATGCAAGTCCATGTTTACAAATCCCAGTAACATGCCCACCATGTCCTACTGCATGAACTATGGACCAGTCCATAAATATCACAGGGATGAAGGGCCAGCTATAGGGATACTTCTTAGATATCACTCTCAGAATGTTAGGAAGAGGATAGAATAACAGAGTAGGGGGTATAGAAGCATGGACATCATGGAGTGTATGAAGTCTGAAACTCGGATGTGTGCCCATACTACCCCCTGCCTGCAAACCTAGTAATGGGTGGCTACAAACCTGCTTGTAAACCACAATGTGAAGGGGAAATGACCAGATATATGAGCCCTGCCTCTGGGTAACCTGGGTGAATCTGTACAGCTGAGAGGTATGGCCACAGCAGGATATGGCCATTCTGTTAAGTCAATATATGGACAAGAAGGGGATCCTTAGCCACCATAGTACCAAGGTGCTGGATCATTTACACAGACCCATCAGCAAGTGTCTGCAGCTACCTCTCCAGAATGGCATGAGTGTGCAAGAATGTGTAGGCTGTGGACCACAATACTGGACTCAGCATCATTCATCTTGTATTTCCCAGGAAATAACTGTGAGCAAATAATTATATCTGCCTGTAGTTGATGACATAATACATCACAGTATAAAACAGTACATATGTCTGAATATCTCTGCTAAAACCAACAATGTAACACAAGCAGCACAGACAGCAATAGTAACAGTATCCCCCTAGCTGTCACCCATTGTGACTCGATATTGTCAACCTATCTACAGATATCCTGCTGAAACAGGTTGCTAGCTGTAGGTGTAGAACACCAAATCCTGGACTGGAGTACAACCCTACCTGGAATGGATTCACACACTCAATACAGAAGATCTTACTGGGCATTCTCCTACACTTTGAGAAATGAAGCCCATATCTGACAACACAGTAGACTATACATATCTGTCATTCACAGATGTCTGTGCACATCAGATTGTACTCCATTTATGTTTCACACACACATTGGATAGGAATTCTCACACATATCCAAGGCCAACACATTATAATATGTCAAACATACACACACACACAGATGGGAGGAAGAGAGAGACAAACAGTGACAGAGAGAATTCTATTATGAGACCTGTCCCACCCACTACACATCCAATTGGCTGCTATCACATGATGTGCTGATATCAATCACTATAGACATTCCTTTTGGTAGCCCTTTGCCCTATAGTGTCTGTGGTGTTTGTGATAACTGTGTAACACAATAGTACAAATCAGTATTCATGTAGCATTTGTATACTCAGTCCTGTCAAATGTAAAGTTGTATGTGACTGAGTGTGTGTGTGTGTGTGTGTGTGTGTGTGTGTGTGTGTGTGTGTGTGTGTGTGTGTGTGTGTGTGTGTTTCCAGAGGAATGATTTGTGCCCCATTCACACACACTGCACTTCTCACTGTCCATGTTAGCACTCCTGCTGATGTCAGTCACCTTGAAATAACTCTTTGGCCAAGGCTCACCCATAAGCTACATGGTGCTTGTGATAAGTGTGTAATATTGTATTGTAACAAATTTAGTTAGGTAGGAGTTCTAATCCCAACCATGGCAACTGTTAAACTGTGTGTGTTTGGAGATGAATGATCTTGAGGCCATTCACACTCACCACACCTCCCATTGCCCTACTTTAGCATGCCTGCTGATGTCAGGCAACTTGAAATAACCCTTTGGCCAAATCTCAACCATGTAGGTTATGTGACACTCATGATAACTATGGAATACTATAGTGTAGCAAACTAGTTAAGTAGGAGTTCTAGTCCTGGTCCTGGCAGCAACGATGATGTGTGTGTGTGTGTGTGTGTGTGTGTGTGTGTGTGTGTGTGTGTGTGTGTGTGTGTGTGTGTGTGTGTGTGTGTGTGTGTGTGTGAACAAGTGTGTGTGTCTTTAATGACACCTGATTTTGTGGACATGCACATTTACTACATTTCTCTTACCCCTCCTTTAGCATTGCTGCTGATGTCACTCACCTTCAAATATACCTTTGAACAACTTTCCAACATATAAGCTCTGTGGCACTTGTGATAACTGCGTAATACCATAGTGTAGCAAACTGGTTAGATAGGTGCTTTAATTCTGGTCCTGGCAGCAGTGATAATGTGTGTGTTTGTGTGAGACAGTGTATGTGTCTTTGCTGACACCTGATTTTTATGGACATTCACACTTACTACACTTCCCATATCTCTTCTTTTGTACTGCTGCTGATGTCACTCACTTTCAAAGATACCTTTAGACACCTCTTCAATGATTAAGTTCTGTGGTGCTTGCGGTAAATGTGTAACACTGTAATAGAAATACATAGCTAGGTAGAGGTTCGAAACTCACTTCTGGAAAGTGTGTGTGTCATCAGTATCCTGTTGTGGTGATTGTGTAATAACAGGAACCATTGTGGTGTGGGTTTTGCTACATTATTATAATGAGATCCTATAAGTCCCAATGTCCACATTACAAGGCCAACAGTTGTCAAACACTGTAGAGGTTGTTGTAGACAATACACAGCCATAAATGTCTACTGCCATGTGCAATGACTATGTGACAGTATGGATTAGTGAACAATATAGGCAACCATTATAATACTCAGAGACCACTCTCCACCCATGGATCATACACAAACATGCTTGGCTCTTTCTCTCTTCCTTTCTTTCTTTCTCTATTTTTCTCTATCTCTCTGGTAGATGTGGAAAATACATCTGTTTTGCATAGGCAGCAGCCTGACTTTTGTAAGTAATGCTCATGATCAGCTGATGGCCTGTGCACACATTGGAGTCCCTCACTTGTTAGTTGCATGTGGAACAGCTGTAGTATCATTCCTATAGCCAATTGTATGGAAACACACTCCTATAACTAAGCACTTCATATGGGTGTTGGCCCTTTTCTTTCACTGTGAACATGACCTCATGTGGGTGTCTGACAAAAAGCATCACAGAGGGTAGCTGGAAATACCTCTTACAACATACACTGTGGAGATAGGCCAACAAACTGGAGGGGGATGTTCCAGACATGGGGCCAGAATGTAAGTATTGCTGTTCTACATTTGAAGCAATGTTGGTTTAACAGGGTTTGTGTGAATATGGCTGTTCTGTATGATTTAAAGTCTGACACGACAGTGTTATGTGGTTGAGAAAACTCTGTAGGGCTATCTGCAGACTAGTTTGGAGTC
>NC_056739.1:1757020383-1757057883 GCF_019279795.1 Protopterus annectens
TACAGGCAATCTCTGATTGACTTACACTGATATGTCTGCCCAGCTGTGTTATGAATGCCTCAGCTAGGAACCCCCACTCTGTATGCACCACATGCCATTGGTACCTCAACCAGACTACCACAATCAACAGAACATGTTTGGGTGCAGGTCCCTAACCCAGACACTGGCCATGTTATGCAATATATGTTGCATACATGTCAATTGGAGCACCTCACTGGTCCTCTTCAAGAGAAAACCAGATGAGTGGATTTGAATTTAACTGTCACCCTGCGAGTTATTCAAGTGGCATCAGCTGATAGATGGCCTGCTGACAAATGTCAGGTGGCATGATAACAGTGTACTCACATGCCCTACTCTTCTCATCTCTCCATGGACATTAGGCTGGTACACACCTAAGAACAGTTGCACCTATGGACCTCAGTACTGACAAATGTGTCTGTGTGCATGACTGAGTATAACAGTGTCTGTGTGTTTATAAACTTGTAGTTGAAAATACCCTGAGGGTCTTCTCACCCACTACACCCCCATTGCTATACTTAGAAAGGGCTGTTGCTGTAATTCACATTAAATGTACCTTGTGACACTCTTCCCCTATGGGTTACATGGAGCTTGCAATACCAGCATAACACTATTCTACAAATGGGTAGATAGGCATATGTTACCCTCTGAGTCCTGGCAAATGTGAGTATGTGTGCATGTGTATATGTCTGTGCAATTGTGTGTGAGTGTGCATATTTTTAGGAGACAGCATTTTGAGGCCACATTCTGCAAATACACTAAACCTTGCCATACATTATAAGGGATGGTGATGTTGCTGACATTAGGAGAGCCATGACAAACCCTCACCCTACTATCCCTGTGCATGTGGAATAAATGCATATCCCTGTAGTAGCGATAATTAGATAGACAAGGGTTTGTGTTGCAGTCCTGGTCAATGTGTGATTGTGGGTATAGCAGAGCATTATCATGCATTTTGATGAGTACAATATCCAATGTGGTGTGAGGGTGCTGGGTATACTGTCTTTACACCATGGTACCTCCAGTACATGTCCCAAGATCGACTGTATGAGGACTGCTGTCACCATCAACCATACAGGTAACTGATGACACTATGCAGCCCAATGATGTGTGTGCTGTGTGCAAAATTTCTGTAACAGTATGGACTCACTGACAAGGTAGTCAGCACTGCTAAACCCTGTCTGTCAAATGTGTCTATGACTGTGTCTGTCAATGTGTATATGACAGTATGTTGTACTATGTATTGTCCATTAACACCCCGTACATCCCCATTACCATACTGTACAAGGCCTGGTGATGTTGTTCACTTTACAGGAAACTCGGGACACACCTCACCCTACAAGCTCTGTGGTGTGTGCAATTAAGGCCAAACACATTAATAGCAATAATACTCTCAGTTTTGCAAAGTAAGTGTGTGTGTATGTGAAGGGATCTACTTCAGTTTGCAAAACATATATTTCCCAGGCGATCATTTTCTCCAAGAACTAACTGGTAAAAGGTAACATTTCAAAGCGATCATCTTGTGGAAATTTTTTGCATCAAAACTAGTAGTGGATGTGTAAATTCCCTCTTCCCTCTTCCCCACTGTATAGCTGTACAGTGATACTGGAGTTGGTATATATAGTTGGGTGTCGTTGTGGGCACAGCCACCCAGTTTGGGGTTATTGTTGTGAGTATCCCCTTGCTTAGTGTGCTATTATACTGTACAGTTTATGTTAAGAGGTTAAGCAGCTGTTAATCACACTATGTGTGGTTCTATGCCACCCTACACCCTCCAAAGTGGGGGGCTGTGCCCCCCACACCAGCATACCTATGTTTACAAACTCCAGGATTGCACTACATTGGGGAAGAGGACATATACCCTGCCAGTACCTCATTCAATGACATTAAACTGGTAGGAAAGGACAGAAGACCAACATCCTTCTGACACACAGGCACCTAGAACACAAACAGAACACATTATGGAGACCACAATCAGTCAGTGTTAATAACAGCTGTAATGCATCATGGCTGAACAGCTACACACCTTGACGTGTAAGCATTAAGCATTCCATGTCAAACAGCATTACATTGCTAAACATTTGTACATTCACCCTGTGCATCAGAACCATATTAGCATGTCCCTGAATTGATGGTATGGATGACAGGGATGTGGCACAGATATCATCTTATGCACAGGGAGTGGTATGGGTTTGCCAGAGACCTAGGCTGAGCCTAGGCTGTGATTCTTTTAATGAGGTATTTCTGTGGTCTTTCCAGTTGTTGCAGATGTCTTGAGCGGTACATACCAAATGGGGCATTGTATTCTATAATGGGTCTAATGAGGGATGAGTACAATGGGACAATGACCTCCTTTTTTCTGGATGACAGTTTGTTAGGTATACTGCAGGAATCTTACATACCCTTCAGATATGCCACCATGGTGAGCACTGTGATGCAGTGCAGTTAACACCAACAAAAATGAACATGTACAGCATACATTATGGGTAGTTGTGTTAAATGTGTGCATGGCAATTAGCATGGCCATAACATGGCTGGTGTATTGGCAAACATGAACAAAACAACTCTATACTCACCAGCTACAGGCTGATGCCCCAGTTGTATACCAGACAGACCTAAATAGTTGTGTGAGAGACGTAATGTCAGTAGCCACACCTGTGGCATTGGTACAGGGTGGAAGCAGCATTTCAGCACATCAACAGTACAAACCCACAATACTAAGAATTATGCACATCTGTTCATTACCTGACATATGCATGTAGATACTTTAAAGATAAAAATGGATAACCAGCAGTGGTCTAGTAATGTGCCCTGGGGCCTTACCTGCTTGCTTCTCATCCATTGTGTGAGTGGCACCCACCTCCACAATGCTGTCTTCAGCCTGCTGGCTTGTCTGGCAGGTGGGTGCCCCATGGCTGGCGAGGAGCTCCTCAGCATGTGTCAGTGGGAGCTGGATGGCATGACACCCACCTGTGGCTAGCTGGTCCCACCTAACAGCAGCAGCACACTGATGGGCATGGCGGATTAGATCAGTGCAATGATGCCACACCTGCTCATAATTTCAATTGTGCAGACTGACATCATTTACCCTGTGGACGAGCTTGTTCCACAGGGCGGTCCTCTCTTACAGATCCTGGGCCCTGCAGCCAAATAGTATGCCATGATGCTGGATGATGAATTGGATAATTGTGACATTCTGAAGGTTCATGAATGCTGGCAAATGTTCCTGGGGGCATTGTATCTGGGAGACATAAATGGAAAAAAAGATCACAGGACCTCATACAGTTGTCCACTGTACATCAACAGTGGATATTACTTGCAAAACATCCAGACTATATCATAACACTGTAAGCTATTATAGTTTTGACATCTTGCATTACACTCCTGGCCCTGACCTCTCCGGTTCCCCTAATGTTGGGCACTTAATGGCATAATCCAGTATTCTTCATTCATTTCTGTGTAGAGGGATGACAGAGGCCTTCTTCCATGTGGATGGTGTGTGGATGGTGACAAGTCTGTGTTTGACTGTAGTGTGTGATGGAGCAGTGAGCACATGCCTGAGTTCATGTAGGAGGCAGACTGTGATGTTCTCATGTGTCATGGAGACTTGCTGTTGTTGCCATCAGTTGGCATTATGTACATGCTCACCATTGATTCCAGCAGGAGTGTGGTTGATATGCATATCCCTCTTTACAAAAGGTGTGGACAGGGTGCCACTGTTCCCACCTATCCTGTCTGATGCAGGTTGCCTGTATCCATGGCATGTGTCCAGTATAGGTTGACTTGTGTTACTGCCTCTGAGACTGCATACATATGTGGAGACATGGTTGCAATTGGCCTTGTTGATTTGGATATGGCTGATTTCTAGTCATAGTCAGCCTTACAGGAAGTCACCTGTGAACCTACATGCTTGCTCAGATAGAAGTGAACTTGCTACCAAGTTGAGGTCTGCACCTATGTATCCCTGAACAGCCACTATAGCAACCTATTATGTGCTTTATGTCTTACTGCTGTCCACCAAGGGGGATTACTCTATCATTGGTGGAGGCTGGTTGCACAAGTCAGGTACTGCTGATTCCATATAGCTACAGTGGATATAAAGTGTACACACCCCTGTTACAATGCATGGTAGTTGTGCAATTGAAACATGACCCCACAAAAGCACATGTCAACACAATCCCCACCTGTGATATAACCTATAGCCTGTTCAGTTCAATAGGGAACATAACAACCTGTCCTGTGAAAACATATGGGAATTAATACTCAGTACAGTAAGCTAGTTGAATGTGTGTGCACACCATTACACTGATATGTTGTGTAAATACCTGCAGAGATGATTACAGCATCCATTTGTCTTGGTTTGTACTCTAATGTCATATCACATCTTCACTTGGCAATGGTTGCTCACCTTCCATGAAACAGCTTTGTTTCTTTTTCAATAGAATTGTACAAGTTATGGGTCACATTTGAGGTGAGAAACATTTTGACATGACTTTCTGTGGTCTCATTGCCATACAGCACATAGACCTGGCATTCCAACAGGGGTGTGTACACTTTGGTATCCAGTGTATATGGGTGTTGATATAGCTGTTAGTGGTAGGCATGGACAGTGGGTCATAACACAGTTGTACACTTCTCTGATTACTACCTGATAAGCATGCCTACTGTAGTACCCATATCAGTGTCATTGCAATGCAACAACCAGTAGCAGTACACATTTTATTTTGCATACAATGACAGTGATATTCCACGCATGTGCAACATGCACATCCTCTGTTCTGGACTGTGAACCATGTTATTACTTCTGTGCCTTTCAGCTGAACATACCCATACATACACATGCTCAGTGGATACCTGGTATACATTTGTAGTCTGTGTCAGTATGACACACTGTATTTACAGTCTTGCAGCTCAATCATAAGTCTCAACCTGTTATACCAGGACTTCTGGGCATTGGTCCACATCACTGGGTGACCAAAAAAGGAAACCAATTTTGATAAAGTATTAATATAGCTGACATAACACGAGTATTATGTGACTACAGATATATGTCACAACTGTGAACATTGTTCAGCAGAACACTATACAGTTGGATGTTATTAATTCAATATATCACATGCAGTTTAACACACACACATCTGTACCAGTGCTTTACTATGCTCATGATCTATATAGGTATCCTAGATTTACAATGCAAGCATGTATAATACTCATATTCACAGGTAACATATGGAAATGGGCACTATCTCATTAACTGGCCTAGCAGTGGCACAGGCACAACTGTTTGACAGACACTCTAGTGGTTGCCATATGTGAGCTGTCCTTTTCCATGGTATATCAGGCTCCTCATCTGTGACCCAACCTATCCACTTCTTAGAGCATCACATGTGCACCAAGCCTAGCATTGGGGGGGATATATACAGCAGATCATAGATATGCCTATTACAAATCTATGAAGTTTGTAGCATGATACATTTAACATTACCATGACTGTTCTGAAGGTGGTGGGATATGAAACTCATGTGTCTGCCATTACTTCATTACTTCCATCTCCAGCTATTTGCAAGACTAATATAGATGTTTGGTTGAAGAGAACAAACACTATGATGGCTAAATCTTGACATTCTGTGAAGACCTGCACAGTTGACATGTATGGCTCACTGCAAACAGAGCCAGATGCAATGTCCATAGCATTTGTTCAGCAGGACATCATTACAGCAAGTACTGATGGCACATATACGTCTTTCATAATCATCTATCCTATTATTATAGACCAAGTACTGCATGAAATTACATGCTTCACATACCTGGTTTATTTTTATGTTCCTTCTGTGTACAAGTTGTCTTCTTGTTTCTTATTTTCTTTACATTTTGTTTATGTTGTTTCTATTTTTTCGTCTTCTTTTCTATCTCTCTCTCTCTCTCGCTCTCTATCTCCAATGTCTTAGCAACCCACTACTATAAATAACTACCTCATGTGGGCGTTGTCCCTTTACCTTGCCTGTATGGAAGACATCCTTCATGTGTGGGGCCAGCAGTGTTACAGACAGCAGGTGGGAATACCTCTTACAACAAGGCTTGTGGACACAGGCCAACTACATGTTTGTATAAGGTTCTAGACCTAAAGACAGTGCGGGAGTATTGCTGTAATATGCATTGAATACTATTATTTTTACAGGGTTTGTGTGTACATGCTAGTTTTGCATGTAATACAGTCTGCATAGCTCTCAACTGTGGGGCTATCCACAAGATGGCCAGTGGATTGGCTGCTATGTTTTGTCTGTTCCCCACACAGTTCTTGTCCTTGGCAAATCAGTGACATTCTCTCTGTTGATTGCTGTCAGTACATGGCAACATCCATTTGTGTTTCTGACTTCATATTCATCAGTAATGGTATGTTGCAACCAATCCTGTAACACCAGCAGCTTTCACACTGTATAACAGCAATATTTCAAATATGGCCCTGTGTTTCAGCTTCTGTCCTTCACTTATATAGCAGGCTTTTCCCAGAAGTCATGAGGTAAGAGGTTGATAGGTATGGTATATCATTATTTAGTGCTGACATTCCTGCTATCATTCCAGTGATGTAGTGGACTCCCACACAAGTTGTGGGATAGGATCCATATATATGAGGGCTACAGCTGGACAGCATGTGTGACCCTGTACAGTCAAGAAATCAGTGTATAGAGAACACTGTTATATGCCCTTGTAAGATATTTTATGGGGGAGAGGTGTTAAATGTTTTTAATCTAGGCTGTTAGAACATGTGAGGAATATCTGTAATAAGAAACATAAAGGTATATGGCTGTACATTTTCATACATTTCACCATGGGGACAGTGGTGGGCTAGAGCTTACTGTTTTTCATACAGTTCTGTTTGTCAGTGTGATAGCACCATTTTAAGTTAAGCATTGTTATGTAAAGGATACAGTTACATTGTGAAAAGTGATATCTTTCCCCCTAGGGGGTTGACTACATAGTGTAATTGGAGGCTGTTGAACTACATCTGTAATTAAGTGTTGATTATTCTTTGTCTTCAAGGCAAGTGTTTTTTACTGTTATACTACTTGAAGGTTTTAGCCTAGATAGCAATGTATCTTATTTTTTTGCGGATTACTGTATCATATGTTTTCTTTTGAGAGCTGCATTAATCAGTTATTATGCATTTCAAACACCTAAATGCTGTAAGAAATGGCATAAACAACTAAAATAGTACACAAATAAACATTTATATGTGTACAAAATGTGTGGTGTCGTGTCCTTTGCATTGTGTGTGGGTATATGTTTATATGCAATAATTCTCATTTGTAGGAAAGAATCAGACTCTGGCCATTTGAAAAGGTATCAACTGTAGGAATAATGACTGTTTGATATTCTGTGCACCCTATATATATATATATATATATATATATATATATATATATATATATATATATATATATATATATATATATATATATATATATATATATATACTCTCTTTATATATATCTAGAAGTATTTATATATTTTTATATGTTTATACATATATATATATATATATATATATATATATATATATATGTGTGTGTGTGTGTGTGTGTGTATGTATCATTAGTATGTTTAGTGTTTCCACATTGTACATTGGCTATTGTAGACTGACTGTTCTGCATGATAAGTTAGATAAATCATCTCACCATCTTGCAGCTCAGCTGGCTTAGTGCTAACTTGTGGCTATGGTATGTAGGGTCATGGGTTCAAGATGTGCAAGGGTTGGTTATTTTGTTGCAAGGCTGAACAGTTCAGCTGTGGAGGAAGGAATAAGGGCAATAATTAAAGCAGTCCCTAGTTTGGGCCCCTTCACCCCCATTTGCACTGCCTTTGGTCAGATGTTTTGCAGTGAAAGGTTCAGATTGTGGATCCGATGTCCGAATGCATTACATACACACACACACACACACACACACACACACACACACAAACATATATATATATATATATATATATATATATATATATATACATATACATGTATAAACACATTTTCTCTATTGTTGAATGACTGTGTTGCATGATATGTTTGAGAAAACACCAAACATACCTACAGCTCAGATGGCTTAGTGGCAAATTGCTGTGGCTCTGGTATGCACACTCCTGGATGCAAGACCTGCAAGGGCTGTTTATTTTGTTGCTATGTAGAACAAGGACTGTTGGATACAGAGTGATGAAGGCAGTTTTGAGCAGCTTTAAGCGGGTTTGCATGATGGTAAGCGGTGCTAACGTACAGTTAAATGGATAGCTGCTCACACCATGTAGGCTTCACTTACCAGTGCTCTAATCTGCTTAGCATTTACATTTAAGCAATGGTTACACCTGCTAAGCATAGCTTAGCCTTGGTAACCACTGATCACATTCCAGACTGATAAAATTTAATTAATTTTAATTTTAATTAAATTTAATTCCCTGTATATAAAATTATTATATGTGCTGTCCTCCACTATGGTGCGATAGTCACAAACCTTAGGGTTAGGGCATGGGTTAGGGTAAGGGGATAGCTTTACTAACTATCCCCTTACCCTAACCCATGCCCTAACCCTAGGGTCTGTGACTATTCCACCATAGTGGAGGACATAGCTTGTTTTTTTGTCCTCCACTGTGCTGCGGTACGTTCGGTGAAGTGCACTTTCACGAAAGTTCACTTTCATTAAAGTGAACCTTCTCAGAAGTGTGGCTTCCTATTACAAGTTCAAAGTAGTGAACTTTCATTCTTGTAATAGGAATCCATATATATATATATATATATATATATATATATATATATATATATATACATATACATATATACAATTTCCCTACTGTTGAATGATTGTGCTGCATGATATGTTTGAGAAAACATCAAAGATATCTACAGCTCAGAAAGCTTAGTGAGATGTTACTGTGGCTACAGTGTACAGGGTTCTAAGTTCAAGATTTGCAAGGGGTGATTATTTTGCTTCTGGGCAGAACAAGGGGTGTTGGATACAGGGTGGTTAAGGCACTTTTAAGCAGTTGTAAGTGGGTTTGCACGTGTTTGATTTTTATTTGCTATGTTTTGTATTACTTTATTGCCTTCAGTATACTGTGATTTGTTTTCTTTACACTGTGTTTTACTTGTATTCTGCTTTTAACTGCATACTAAAACTTGAAAAGAGGCTATAGCTCTGTCTCTTGTAAGTCTGACAGAAATTAGAAGAGGTCAATTAAGGAGTCACACATAAGTTAGAAGAGGTCAGCTAAGGTTAATCATATGTGAACTGAGTGGGTGGAGCTAGAAACTAAACCTTCTATTTAAGGGGTAAAATAAAATATTTCAGAGCTTTAATGAAAAGGCGTACCCAGATTCAGCTACAGTGTGCTGTGAGGGAAATGTTAGTACGAGTTTTATTTGCTGTGTTTGTATTACTTTATTGCCTTTTTCTATCTTGTATACTGTGATTTGTTTTCTTTACACTGTGTTTTACTTGCATTATGCTTTTAACTGCATACTAAAACTTGAAAAGAGACCACATCTCTGTATCTTGTGAGTCAGACAGAAAACTTTCCCACCCGATTACTGTTGTGTTCTTAAATACCATTGTCTTTCTAGTTGCCTGCCGCTTATGTTAATTTGATCATATATCTCATTTCCTCTTTGCTTTTACTGGCTGGTGTGAGTAAGCACAAAATTATCATTTTGTGAAATCACTTTCCTTCAACCTATTTAAATTTATTGGCCATCCTACTGTATTCCATAGTATCAGAATACAGAAGTGACCACACCCTTTCAATCTATCTTGCTGTTTTAAAAACAGTGACTATCCACTAAAACTTAACTTTTTGACAGGTAAAACCTAAGTTACCTACTTTCACATCTAACTCCTCTAGTGCACACTGCAGTGTTTAGGATAAACCATTTTTTCACCTTACCTTTAAGCATCTATTGCAAGACCAGCAGTTATTGTACAGCCCATATTCTGCCTCTCAGTAGTCATCTTGGCATTAGTCCTTCTGTTTTCTCATAGTGGGAGAAGGAGTGCAGTTACATTATTTCCTGGAAATTGCTGATAACCAGAAAGCTTAATAACTGCTTTATAGATGACAGTTTAGAATCTGTGCTTATATTCTGATCCTGGTGAGAGTAGGAGCAGAGTGCATTGATTCCTGACTATTTCTGGTTGGAGAAAGAGTGTCTTTGCTTAACATACCTGATTGGTCTGGTTGCTATTTGCGGCATCTACCAGAAAAAGGCTACAAGCCTGCAGACCCTTGGATCATCTGGGACAAGACTGTGGATCACTAAACAGGCCATGGCCAGCTTCTCTTCTTGGGATTGGTGGTAAACTAGCTAGTTTTAGCTAGAGCTAGCTAGTTTTTTAGTTTTAGCACTCAAAACTGTCTCCTTGTGCTCAACATTTGCTCAGAACTCATTGTAAACATTAAATAAACTATAAATTACCAAAGCACTCGACTTTCTCACTTGTCAAGAGGAAAACCGTTTTTAGTACTTAAATTAATAAGCACCTATCCAGGCATATGCATGGGTCAGCTCCCGGTGTTTTCTCCTGTCCACCTGATGAATCTGAGCATCGTAGGGCAATGTAGCAATTGCCTCATGTACACTGACAACCCTCTCCTCCTACCACCCAAAACTACAACCTGTGTGAGATGCACCTATATAGCCAAACTGGAAGCCAAGCTTTCTCCAGGCAAGACTGAACTAGACAGTCAAGAGGAGAAGGTTAACACCTGCACCACACCACACTGAACACATAATCCTTCAAACCCCACACTTCTAAAGCCCACACATAGAAACACAAAGCTCACACCCACATTCATGGTGGCTCTCAATAAAAATCTGCCCAAGCAACAGAGACCTCCCAAGCTGAAAATTAGACAACCACCACCCCCCAACATTTCCCAAAAAACACATAGCCCACATAATCAGTCTGCCACTGAACCTCAGCCCATAAGACAAAACAACATACCCAACACACTAGTCATAGGTGACTCTATAGTCAGGCACACTGATGTCCCACTCACCAGGCTAAACAAGGAGAAAGTTACTGTCAGCTGCTTGTCAGGTGCCAGGATCTGCCACATAGCGCATGCACTCAGGTCACTCCAAGGTCACAAGTACAAATATGATTCTGTCATTTTCCATGTTGGTGTAAATGACCTGACATGTACCTCCCTTGACTATATTAAAAGAGATATGGAGGAGCTCTCGGATCTTGTAGCCCAGGCAAGTATGACCCTAGCCCTGAGTAGCATCCTGCCATTGCCCAGAATTATACCACAGTACAAGGAAAAAATTATTGACTTCAACAATTGGCTAAGCCTCTGGTGTCATTCTAAGGGGATCCAGTATCTGTCTGCCTGTGACAACATGGTCAACAGACTACAATGCTTTGCCAGAGATGGCCTGCACCTGTCGCACCTGGGATTCCAGAAACTGGCTAAGGCTCTTGCCACCCCTATAGTGCCTTTTTTAGACAATGTTCAAATGCTAAATTCACCACCGTAACAGGTACAAGCAAGCAAACTGTGAGGATAATGCTACTCAATGCTAGAAGTCTAAACCTCAAAATGCACTCACTTGAGGCTCTCCTTAAAATGGAGAACATTGACATCTATGCAGTGACAGAGACCTGGTTCAAGGCTCCAGACAACACCCCTGCATTACCAGACTATAATTCATACCACACCTTTCAGCAACCTAACCTGGACCGAAACTCTAAAGGCGGAGGCGTGTCCCTATTCATTAAGGATATCCACACCTCCAGGTTAGTTGCTCAACATAATGCATCCAAAATTATCCAAGTGCAACTAATACTGGGCAAGACTGCAATCCAGGGTGTAGCTTGTTACAGATCCCCCACCATGCCCCAGGATTCCCACTCTTCATTTCTTAAGATACTGGAAAATATTAAGGTAGAACCCAATGCCTTAATTATGGGTGATTTCAACTACCCCACCATCAACTGGGAAAACTACTCATGTACCAACTCATTCACTCAATTTTTTCTGAAATTCATAAATTCCACCTCCTTGGATCAGCTTCTCCATACCCCCACCAGGGGCAGCAATATCCCAGACCTGGTCATTACCAATATGGGTAACCAGTGTTCCACACCAGAGATTAACTCCTTGTTGATCAGATCTGACCACAAGCTAATCATCAAAGGCATCCATATCCCACCCCACCCCCCATTAAGGAAGCCACCTTCAAAAACTACTCCAAAGCCAACTTCATGTATCTTAAGACAGAAGTGGCAAATTTCACAATACCCATGTAGATGGAAAATAGAGGTATGACTGCTGAATCTTCCACAAATGCACTGTATAAGCACATACATGAGTGCATGGATCGTGCCATCCCCAATAGAACCAAGACCTTATCCTCAAAAAAAAAGGAAGCCATTTTGGTGGTCCCCTGCCATAAGCAAACTCTACAACAGAAGGAAGAAGCTGTTGCAAAAAAGAGTAAAATCCCAAGATTGGAGGAATTCCCTGGTCAGCTTCAGCAAGAAGCTGAGATCCCCCATAAAATCCTCCAAAGCCAGTTATAAAAATAAAATCACCACTGATTCCAAAGGCAACCACAAAGCATTCTACAGCTATGTCAAGAATCTCAATGGCAACACTCAGATCTGCTCTGAGCTATAGCACAGTGGCACTAAATATACAGAACCAACCGATATTGCCAACATCCTGGCAGATAGGTTCAGTGCAACTTTTCCCCCCTCTCACCCTCCAAACAGCCCATCTTAATACCGGAAGAATGCAAAGCCCCTGTAATCACAGATGAACAAGTAAAGACAGCACTCTCCAAAGCCAAAAAGACAGCATCAATGCGACCAGACAACATCCCAAGCTGCATACTACATGAACTACAGAATGAAGTGGCACCCTACCTAAGTACCATGTTCAGTCATAGTCTCACCTCAGTCAATGTGCCTAATTAACTGTGCACAGTGACGGTTATCCCACTCCACAAAGGGGGTGACACCATGGACTCTGGAAACTACCGCCCCATTACCAGCACTGTGGTGGCAGGACAGGTAGCTTACATCCTTCTAAGTTGGGAACTGCTGATTGAGGGCTCAGTGTCTGTTATTCTAAAAGTGTATTAGTTCTGGTTTAAGCACTTGGGCTTCAGGCCAGTTATTTTACATTAAGAAGGTTCGTGGTCTGCACTCTAGTGGGAGGAAAGGCTGGACTCTGCCCTTCTGAGCTGGGAATTTCTGGTTAAAGGATTATAGTGCCTGCATATTTGAACTGTTTCTTACTGAAATTGGTACACCTTGTTTGCTGTAGCATAGACTAGATCCAGGCCTGCTGAATCTAGCTTTGTTTGTATGCTTGTTGTTTGTTTGTTTGTTATTTCCCTGAAACGCTAATTCCACCTAAAATGCGCCTTTTCAGCACTTCTGTGGATCCCTAGCGATATCTGCATTGCTTACTGTACTTATTTCCTTGTTTCACTTGAAAGAAAGTTACTGTTTGTCATTTTTGCATTTAAGTTACCTGTAACACATTGCATTTAAGTTACCTGGCATTTGCTCACTAAGTCAGCACTAAAAAATTAAAAGCATTACACCCTCAAAAACTCCCCTTGAGTACCTTGTTCCCCATTGGCCCTTTTTTCCAATTATAAAGGAATTCCCAATACTATTCCAGCATGTCCAAAGGTTAGTTGTCAATCTCCTCTCCGGTCCAGCTGGTGAATCTGGGAATCTTGAGGCAATGTTACAACTGCCTCATGTACACAGACAACCCTCTCCTCCTCCCAACAAATTCCAACACATGTGAGAGATGCAACCATATAGCCAAACTGGAGGCTAAGCTCTCTCAACTCAGTACTGGTGTAACCAGTCAGGAGGAGAAGGAAACCACACTCACTACAATTCCAGTCTCACATAGACCTACCATGACAGCAAACCAAACACATAAACACAGAAAAACATACTCGGAGGCTCTAAATAAAAATCTGCCTAAGCAGCAGAGACCTCCAAAGCAGACACCCAAGCAACTGCTACCCCAAAACAAAACACGTGAAACACATAGCTCACAAAGCCAGTGTGCCGAACAGTCATAGCCCTTAAGGCTAAACAACACACCTGATGCACTTGTAATAGGTGACTCTATCGTCAGGCACACTGACGTCCCGCTCACCAGGCTGAACAAGGAGAAGGTCACGGTGAGCTGCCTTTCGGGTGCTAGGATCCGCCACATAACACACGCACTCAGGTCACTCCAAGGCAAGTACAAATATGACTCAGTCATTGTCCATGCTGGTGTGAATGACCTGAGATGTATTTCCCTGGACTACATGAAAAGAGACATAGAGGAGCTCTCTGAGCATGTAGCCCAGGCCGATATGACCCTGACCTTGAGCAACATCTTACCCTCACCAAGAATGATGCCACAATATGAAGACAAGATGATCAATTTCAACAACTGGCTTAAGTATTGGTGTCATTCAAAGGGGATCCAATGCCTGTCAGCCTGGGATGACATGCTCGACAAGCCACGATGCTTCACTAGGGACGGCTTGCACCTGTCACCCCAGGGCTTTCGGATATTGGCAATGGCTCTTGCTACCCCCATAGTGCCTTTTTTAGGCAAGGCTCAAAAGACAAACCCACCTCCATAGGTATCACAAGGGATAAGAAACTAAGAGTAATGCTACTCAACACTAGAAGTCTAAACCTCAAGATGCACGCACTCGAAACTCTCCTTAGCATGGAGAACATCGATATCTGTGCAGTAACAGATACCTGGTTGAAGGCTCCTGAGAGCACCTCAGCACTACCAGGTTATACCTCATACCATGCTTTTCAGCCTCAAAACTTGGACTGAACCACAAAAGGAGGGGGAGCATCAATATTTGTCAAAGATACCCACACCTCCAGGTTGGTGGTACAGCACGAAGCATCAGAGGCTATCCATGTGCAACTAGCAGTGGGTAAAACTGCCTTCCAGTTTATAGCCTGCTACAGACCACCCTCCCAAACCCAGGAACCCCACTCGGCCTTCCTGAGAACACTGGAAAATATGAAGGTCTCTCCAAACACTATTATAGTGGGCGACTTCAACTACCCAAACATAGACTGGGAGCATTACTCTAGCTCCAACACCCTAGCCCAAAGGTTCCTAGAATTTATAAACTCAAATGCTATGGAACAACTTGTTACCACTCCCACAAGAGGGGAAAACATACTGGACCTGATCATCACCAACATGGGGACTCTATGCTCCAGACCAAAAGTGTATCCCTCACTGGTAAGATTAGACCATAAACTAATCTCACTGGATATTCACATCCCGACCCCACCCCCTACCCAGAAAACCAGAGTGAAAAACTTCTCTAAAGCAAATTTCACACTCCTCAAAACCGAGGTGGAATCCTTCAAAGCCCCCGGGCCTGTGGAAAATACGGCCCAGACCGGAGAATCCTTTATAAATGCATTCTATGAACACCTTCAGGAATGCATGGATTATGCAATCCCAAATAAAACCAAGACCCAATCCTCCAAAGGCAGACGTCCTGTCTGGTGGACCCCAGCCATAAACAAACTATACAATAGAAGGAGGAAGCTACTACATCATAGAGCAAAATCCCAAAAAGGGAAAGCATCTCTGATCAGTATTAGCAAAAAACTACGGGCAGTCATAAAATCGTCTAAGACCAGCTTCGAGAGAAAAATTGCACAGGACACTAAGGATAATCACAAGGCTTTATTTAGTTATGTTAGGAACCTGGGTGGGAATTCCCAGATATGCTCAGAATTAGTCCAAAATGACAAAAAATACACCAAACCCACAGACATTGCCAACATCCTAACTGATAGGTTCAGCGCAAACTCCCCCCCTCCCCACCAAAAGGGCAAATATCTATCCCAGCAGAGTGCTGCCCCCCCGACATCTCAGATGCTCAGATAAGAGCCTCCCTCTCCAAAGCAAGAAACACATCATCAATGGGACCAGATGGTGTGCTAAACCCAAACATAAAACTAATGTTCAATCTCAGCCTTACTACAGGATATGTACCCAAAGAGTGGCGTACAGCAACAGTGGTCCCTCTCCACAAAGGTGGTGCCTCAACGGATCCTGGAAACTATCGCCCCATAAGCCTGCCAACTTGGTCTGCAAAGCTATGGAAAGGATCATCATGGACCTCATAAATAAAGATATTGGGGACCTACAGACACTGGATCCTACCCAGTTCAGCTTTGTTAAGGGCAGATCCTGCATCTTAAATCTGGTCGATTTCTTTGAAACAGTCACCAAGGCCATTGACGAGGGAAAGGTGGTCCACACAGCCTACCTGGACCTTGCAATAGCCTTCAATACAATACCCCACTAGGGCATTATAGATAAGCTCACCAGCTTAAATATAAACCCCTATGTCACTAGATGGGTTGCAAACTGGCTGAAGGACAGAATCCACATGGTTAGAATTGCTGGAGCCATGTCAGACTCCAAACCAGTTACAAGTGGTGTCCCACAAGGCTCAGTCCTGGGACCTCTCTTGTTCGGTATATATTTCTCGGAGGTACAGGCAAACATGGAAGGACTGTGGCTGACCAAGTTCACAGATGACTGCAAACTGGGCACCATAATCGACTCTCCAGCCGACACAAGCATCCTCAAAAAGGGCCTCATAGAAACAGACAACTGGTGCCAGAGCCATGGCCTCAAGCTAAATGCCAAAAAGTGTATAGTCATCCCCTTTGGCAAAAACAAAGTGCCCACAAATTACCACATAGGTGGTAATCCATTAAGTACAGAAGAAGTAATTAGGGACCTGGGGACCCAAGTTGATAGCAATCTCTCATTTGACAACCACGTGGCCAAAGTGGTTAGAAAAACATTTTATATAGCCCACCTAATCATGAAGGGATTCACATCTAGATCAGAGGAGGTCATCGTGCCTCTTTACTCATCCCTCATCAGGCCCATAATTGAGTACAATGCCCCTTTTGGGATGTACCTTACCAGACACCTGCAGCATCTGGAAAGACCCCAAAAGTACCTCACCAAGAGGATCAAAGGGCTCAAACAGATGCCATATACTGCCCGGTTAAAGAAACTCCAGCTCTACTCAGTGGCATACCGCCTGCTCAGAGGCGATCAGTGCCTGACGTATAAAGCCATGTCCAACCCGGAATTAATGGACATGCTGCACCTCAGAAAATCCAAATCCCATCAAGCTTTACGCTCGAGAGACTTGAACCTCAGCACTGAAATAAATAGGACATGCTGGAGGGACAGATTCATAACCCAGAGGCTCCCTTCACTCTGAAATAAAATCCCAATCCAGGTTAGACAGAGTCCCTCATTGACTCTCTTCAAGAGGAATCTTGATGAGTGGATGGGAGATCATAGGTTTACCCCGGCTATCACTTCTGTGTCACTGTTAGACAGAGGCACAGTATACTAACCTCGAAAAAGCACATAGCAAAATTAATTTAAAATGGGTGACGAAAGCCAAACACACTCTGGCTAGGCTTATCAATGCCCTAGAGAAGATAGCCTAGTATGAACCTATGAACCTATGAACCTATTAGCCTGACAAGCCTGATCTGCAAGGCCATGGAATGTATCATCTTGGAGCTTATAAACAAAGACATAGGTAACCTCCAAACCCTGGACCCCACTCAGTTTCGGTTTGTAAAAGGTAGATCAGATCTACTAAATCTGATTGACTTCTTTGAAGCAGTCACTAGAGTCATAGACAAGAGCAAGATAGTGCACACAGCCTATCATGACCTCGCCAAGACTTTCAATACCATCCCCCACTCTGGAATTATAGATAAACTCACTAAACTCGGCATAAATCCCTATGTCACAAGATGGTGGCCAACTGGCTCACTGTCAGAACTCACACAGTAAAAGTAGCCAATTCCAAGTCCGACTTCAGACCAGTGATGAGTGGAGTACCACAGGGTTCGGTACTGGGTCCTCTCCTGTTCGGCATCTACTTCTCTGAAGTTCAGCCCAACATAGAAGATCTTTGGCTAACAAATGTTTGTAGATGACTGCAAACTGGGAGCCATAATAAAATTACCTAATGATGTAGACATTCTACAAAAGGGTGTCACAGAGACAGATGCTTGGTGTCAAAGTCATGGCCTCAAGCTCAATGCCAAGAAGTGCATTGTCATCCCCTTTGGGAAAAACTCATTAACCATGAATTACCACATTGGTGGTAGCTCACTAAACACTGAAAGTGTGATAAGAGACCACAGGACACAGGTGGACTGTAGTCTCTCCTTTGATAACCACATTGACACAGTAGTCAGGAAATCCTTCTACGTGGCACGCCTCATCACAAAAGGGTTCTCCTCTAGAAAAAAGGTGGTTATTGTTCCTCTCTACTCATCCCTCATCAGACCCATTATAGAGTACAATGCACCATATGGCATGTGTCTCACAAGACACCTACAACAATTGAAAAGGCCACAGAAATACATCACTAAGAGGATTACCGGCCTCAGCCAGATGCCATATGCAGACCATCTCAAAAAACTCCAGCTCTACTCCATCACATGTCATCCACTCAGAGGTGATCTCTGCCTAACATACAAAGCTATGTCAAATCAGAATCTGCCACATAACACAAGCACTCCGGTCACTCCAGAACAAGTACAAGTATGAATATGTCACTGTTCATGTTGGTGTGAATGACCTGAGATGTACCTCACTGGACTACATGAATAGAGACATGGAAGAGCTCATTGATCATGTAGTCCAGGCTGGTATGACCCTGACCCTGAGTAGCATCCTGCCCTCACCAAGAATGATACCTCAGTATAAAGAAAAAAAGATCAATTTCAACAATTGACAAGCCGCATTGCTTCACAAGAGATGGCTTGCAGCTGTCACTCCTAGTCTTTTGAATACTGGCCAAGGCTTTTGCTGCCCCCATAGTGCCTTTTTTAGGCAAGGCTCAATACAATAGCTTGTTACATGCATCCAGTCTCCATCCTAGACATATCATCAATAACATTCCTAAATGGCAGTTTCTCAGAATCAAAAGAATTTGTTCTTCACAGCACTACATGTCATCATGATCTCACCAATAGATTTTTAGAAAGAGGGTACAAGCATGACAATGTCAAAACTGCATCAATATGGGCTTCCAATCAATCGAGGGACAATTTATTAACATACCGATCTAAACACACTAGTGGCAATCAAGATACCCTCAGGTTAGTTACAACATTTGGAAGGAATACCCAACAGTTCACTCAAATTATCAACAAGCATTGGAATGTACTCAAAAGTAACATACATCTTGATGACTGGTTGGGGGACAGATGTCAGTTCTCGTACAGAAAAGGGAAACCCTTGGGTCACATTTTTCACATTACAAGAGGACAATGACCAAAACGAATATGTATCATCAAATCACTCTCTCAGGGGATAAATTAGTGGGGTGCTATCCTTGTGGGCACTGCTCCTTCTGTAAACATATTTTTAAAACCAAGAACTTTACCAGTAAAAATACAGGCAAATTATTTGACATCAAATGTTTTGCTAATTGTGGATGTGAGTGGGTCATTTATTTAACCACATGCATATTTCAATCGTTCTGCATCGGTCAAACATCCAGACAGTTCAGATGTCGGATGTCAGAACACCTGGGAGATATTAGAAATGCCAGGATGACCAATGCTTTATATAAGCACACACTGATTCACAAAATAGCCGAATTCACTTTTACCATTGTTGATAGAATTATTGGAAACAAAGGCTTTAGAACAGGATGGCACAATTTATTGAACACCAAAGAAAAGAAATGGATAGTAAAACTAGGTGGTCTTTTTCCACCAGGTCTAAATGACAAATTATGATATAGTACTCATGATTATGCTGATTCTCTAGTATACCTTTTTTGCAATATATTTTTTATATTTTATTTTTATTATATATCATGAAATTTATCAATGATCTAACATATTTGGTTTATACCAATTTTTGTATGTTTTTCCGCATTCCACTTGTGCATACCATTATGTACATTCATATAATAATTGAATCAAACATATTGTATGAACTATTGTTTTTTGCCCTCTTCACAGGAAATGATGTCATTTTTTCTATAATTGGATACACTATTTAAATGCAATTCCTGAACTATTGACCATGTATAACCACTGAAGAAAGCTATATGCTGAAACCGGTCTGGTAACTTCAATAAATTATTTCTGCTTTGAGTCCCTGGTGCTGGCCTCTTTCTTTTGGTTACATTCAAAAGTCAAACCCACCTCCATAAACAGCACAATTAAAAAAAAACTGAGAGTTATGCTACTCAACGCCAGGAGTTTAAATCTCAAAATGCACACGCTTGAAGCACTCTTCAGTATGGAGAACGTCGACATCTGTGCACTAACTGAAACCTGGTTCAAGGCTCCAGAGAGCACCCCAGCACTACCGGGCTACAACTCATAGCACACGTTTCGCCACAGAACATGGACTGAAACACAAAAGGAGGGGGTGTATCCATATTCATCAAGGATACCTACACCTCCAGTTTAGGGAGATCATCTATGTGCAACTAACATTGGGCAAATCTGCAATGTAAATTGTTGCCTGCTACAGATCACCCCCCATGACCCAGAACCACCACTCCACCTTTCTGGAGACACTGGAAAACATGAAGGTCCTATTGAACACCCTAATTGGGCGATTTCAATGACCCTACCATTCACTGGGAAAACTACTCAAGTACAAACTGCCAGGTTCTGCGCTTCTTTGTATTCATCAACTCAAATGCCCTTGATCAGATGGTAAACTCCCCTACCAGAGGTGAAAAAATATTGGACCTGGTCATCACCAACATGGGCAACAGGTGTTCCACACTGTAGGTCAACCCGACACTTGCTAGATCAGACCATAAACTAATCACTGTGGATGTCCACACCCCACCACCACCCCCAACTAAGGAAACCACAGCAAAAAACATTTCTAAAGCAAACTTCACCTTACATAAGACAGAGGTGGTAGGTTTCATAGCCCCCACGGTAAAGGATAATGCTGCCCAAGATGCAGAAACCCTTACAAATGCACTCTATGAGCACCTACAAGGATACATGAATCATGCCATCCCTAGAAAAACCAAGACTCACTCGTCTAAGAGAATGAAACCAGTATGTTGGATCCCTGCCATAAACAGGCTATACAATAGAAGGAGGAAACTAATTCAGAAAAAAAGCAAATCCCAAGAAGGAAAGACATCCTTGATCAGTATCAGTTAGAAACTAAGGTCCCTCATAAAATCATCCAAGGCTAACTTCGAAAGAAAAATAGCCAAGGATTCAAAAGATAACCACAAAGCCTTCTTTAGCTATGTTAACAATCTAAGTGGCAACTCACAGATATGCACTGAACTAGTGCAAAATAGCACAAAATATACTGAACCTATTGATATTGCCAACATTCTGACAGAAAGATTCAGTGCAAACCTCACCTCAAAAGGGACCACAACAATACCGGATAAGTCTAGTGTCCCAGAAATCATAGATGCACAGGTGAAAACACCCCCTTCAAAAGCCAAAAACACACTGCCAATGGGGCCAGATGGTGTCCCAGGCTGCATCTTGCACGAACTACAGAACGAACTATAGAATGGCGCACAGCAATGGTTATTCCTCTCCACAAAGGAGGGGCCACAACTGACCCTGGTAACTATTGCCCCATAAGCCTGACTAGCCTGGTCTGCAAGGCTATGGAGCACATCATCATGGAACTCATTAACAAAGACATTGGGAACCTCCAAACACATGACCTGACCCAGTTTGGCTTTGTTAAGGGCAGATCATGCCTACTAAACCTGGTTGACTTCTTCAAGACAGTCACCAAGGCCACAGATAAGGGAAAGGTGGTTCACACAGCCTACTTTGACCTTGCCAAGGCTTTCAACACCATTCCCCACTCGGGTATTACAGAAAAAACTCACCAGCCTGAACATAAACCCCTACATCATGAGATGGGTTACCAACTGGCTTACAGACAGAACTCACACGGTAAGAATAACGGGCTCCAGGTCCGACTCTAAAACAGTCACAAGTGGTGTCCAACAAGGCTTGGTCCTGAGACCCTACTGTTCGGCATATACTTCTCAGAAGTACAGGCAAACACCAGAGGACTATGGCTAACCAAGTTCGCCGATGACTGCAAACTGGGAGCCATAATTGACTCTCTGGCTGACACAGACATCCCCCAAAAGGACCTTACTAAGACAGACACCTGGTGTCAAAGTCATGGCCTCAAGCTAAATGCCAAAAAAATGCATAGTAATCCCATTTGGGAAAAACAAAACACCCACAAATTACCACATAGGTGGCAGCCCCCTTAATACAGAAGAGGTAATAAGAGATCTTGGGAACCAGGTAGATAGTGATCTCTACTTTGACAATCATATTGCCAAAGTAGTTAGGAAATCCTTCTATGTGGCCCATCTAATGACTAAAGGGTTCTCATCTAGAAATAAAGAAATAAAGAGGTTATAGTGCCCCTCTACTCGTCACTCATCAGACCCATCATAGAGTACAATGTCCCATTTGGGATGTACCTCACAAGACACTTCCAACAGCTGGAAAGACCACAAAAGTACCTCGCCAAGAGGATTACTAGCCTCAAACATATGTCCTATGCAGTCCAACTGACAAAACTCTGGCTGTACTCAGTGGCATATCGCTTACTCTGAGGTGATCTCTGCCTGACTTACAAAGCCATGTCCAACTCAGAATTGATGGACATGCTCCACCTAAAGAAATCCAAGTCACTGTAAGCCACGCACACTAGTGAGCTAAACCTCACCACAACAATAAATAGAACATGCTGGAGGGCTAGATTTCTATCACAGAGACTCCCCATGCTTTGGAACAAAATTCCAAACTACATTTGGCAGAGCCCCTCACTAACACTCTTCAAGAGAAACCTTGATGACTGGATGGGTTACAGAAAATACAGCCCTGGGATAACTTCATTGGCTCTGCTTGGCATAGGATCAATTAATTAATCAATGGGGCAGTGAAAGCCGACACACTCTGGCTAGGCTTATAAATGCCCTCAGGCAGATAGCCTAGTACCTACCTATGAACCTATAAACCTAAACCCGGAGCTGTTGGACATGCTACATTTAAAGAAATTCCAAGCTCTCCGAACCACACACTCCAGGGACCTAAACCATGTCACCACAATACGCATAACATGCTGGAGAGATAGATTCCTGTCCCAGAGACTTCCCATACTCTGAAACGAACAATCCATTCATGTCAAGCAAAGCTCCTCAATGGCCCTCTTTAAGAAAAACCTTAACAACTGGATGAGAAATAGAAAATTCACCCCGGGGATTACTTCTGCAGCACTGCTTGACAGGGGCAGAGGAAAATAATTTTCTTCGGTGGTGAAAGCCAGGAAACCTTTTTGGCTAGGCTTATATAGGCCCCTTGGCCGATAGCCTAGTACCTACCTATGAACCTATGAACTTCCGGTTAAATATGCTTACTGCCAGTTAGCCTTAAAAGTGCTTAATTTGTGTAGGCATTGCTTAGCACAGAGCAAACAGGCTTAGTCCAACTTACTACTGCTTAAAAGAGATTACTCTCGCTTACCCCCACGCTAATTTCTTTAAAAGAAAAGAAAAAAGGGGTGATAAGAAAGTGGTAAAAAAGGAGGCACACAGATGGAAATACAATAGGGAAAGTAGCTAAGAATGTGCAGGATGGGTGTAGGGAAGGTCCATGAATGCCCATTTCTTCTATAGCAACAGCTGTGCATATATACTGAATTTGGAGGTATATTTGGACACTCAAACCCCTGAGAGAGGGGTGAAGACAACAATAATGTGTTGTGAAGCCAGTTAGACCAATTACATGTGTTCTTTGGACACATGTGTGACATGCACAGCTATGTATGGGGCAAAATTTTTTTGTGGGAACAGATTGCCCTTTTTTTATTTTTTTAAGGTCAGAGTGGGATGTTGGGGAAGGATAGTAGGTATATTTGGGAAGGTAGGTTGGGTAGTTAGACAAGACAGACAAGACATCATACAGGGCAGTATATGACACATGTTGGGGGTAAACACCTTGGACAGGGAGGAGTGTTTGGAAATCAGAAGCCCATGAGCCCCCAAATGGAAACAGTGGGACTGACATCCACACCCATTGGCAGTCACCATTGCACCTTCACAGCCCCAAAGGGGGCTGTGCTGGGGGCTGAGCAGGAGGTGCAGGCTGACCCACTAATTGTGCCAAGCAGCCCTCAAGCTGGTGTAGCAGATCTCCAAACACCTTTTGAAGCTCGCTACGCACCAATCCTGGACCTGGCTTCAGGTGCGCGCCTGCTCCTGGGGGGGGGCGAGCCCCATGCCCTTAAGCAGTTCCACCCAAAGGTGGTGAAGGACCAGCGAATAAGGAGGTCCTGGGGTGGGTCCCAGACATGCTGGGTCCCGGTGCCATGGCCAGATGAGGTGGGAGAGGTGGGTCTGCTGGGACCGGCCTTCCCAAACGTGCTATGCTGTTACGATTTTAGAACATATGTGGGTTAGTAATAGTCAACACAATCCAGAATTAGTTATAACAGCATGAATGGAAATTCCCATTAACCTAAAACAACAGATTTTGAACAGCTGCATAGCAAACAGAACACATGCATATATGGAACCACAGTGGCCATTACAGCAGCATGCAGGTTACATTGATAGCAACAGGCCAACAATGATAGTATTTCAACATGGAACATTAATAGAAACACATTTCAATATTTGTTGAACAATAGAACATATGTCCCAACAATAGGTTTGGTGTAAAACATACCCATTGATTTGTGTGTTTAGATTATTGCTGCAGATATGGTTTGGGAGAGAGAGATGTCAATTAACAATTTGTATATCCTTGCAGTACTCACAACTTTAATGATCATTGCTCTAATCATTACTCTACAGGTACTATTACAATACCCTATGGCCTTGGTTTGGGCAGTGGTATGATTATACACTGGTATACTTCAACCATCTTATAGCTACATTCTACTTCTCTTACATGCTAGCCCTGTGGTGGGATGTTTGTAACACTACAAGAGTGTTTCTACCCATATTCCCAGCTTCCTAGTTAAAATTACGCACATACATTTCAACCTCTTAATGCAAAAAATCTGGACAAAGCTTGACAAAATGGGGGTACAAATAGGGACATTTAAATATTGCTCTTATAAACTTAGAAAGTTGCTAGAGTAACATAATTTGCTTTAATATACATTTTCTGAAGGATTTGAAGTCTGAAATTCAAATGTATGTCATTATTTAGTGACTACAATCCTGAGATCATCCCAGTGATTTGCCAGGAAAAAAAGAGGAGCAGGCCAAAAATATGATCCAAAATTCTGGACATTCTATGAAAATCTATTCACTTGAGAAGTATTATGCATCCAGCTTACTACCACTCCTGGGATTCAAACCATGGCTGTGTCTGCTAAAAATACAACAATTTGTGTTTCATCAGAGTGACTTATTTAGAAACTGCTGTCTCTTCTTTGATTGTTTTCTGTCTAAGTCTCTCTTGGTTGTACAATCTGACCTTGTAATTGCAACATTCTTATACAAACATTCCTAGGCATATCTTTTATGTAGCACAGTGTGAGAAACAGTGGTTGACACAACAGTACTATTCGGATATCAGATCTTGGTGAATGCCACATGTCAGGCCATATAATACCAGAATAAACACAGACAGTCCAGGATTTAGAACTTTATTGCCAGACAGTTACACTTTTATTTAAATAATGGAATTATTATTGTCTGGTTTATTCAGTAGAAACCATACACATTTTTTATACCGCCAGGTGACATTTTACTCTTTTTTATATTTATTTGGTATGACTACTACAAGCAGAATTGTTACTCACCAGCCTCGCAACCCAGCCTTTGCAACCTGCTGGCATGGGCTTCCTGGTTCACAGCCCATGCAGTTGCAGGTGTAATGAAAATAGAGAAACATTTATATGCATACCTATTCATCAAATACACAGGCTGGACTTTAATAAACAGTTATTGCTATGAATACTTACACATTGCTGGGACATCTCCCTCTGTCTTGCTTCTTGGACCCACTGTTCTAAGTGCTCTATCTTCCTCTGTTTCAAGTCAGCATAGTGGTGATGGACATGCTCACCAGTCTGAGGGATACCAGTGGCACTGGTGATATCACAGGGGAGACTTTCCCCAGGCTTCTGCTTTATATTGGGAGCCCTGGTACTGGTTCTACAGCAGTCTCATATCATGTTTTTTTACCAGGAGTCCTACCATGACCTTGGACTCCTGTATGCCCCAGTGCTGCACCCGAAAGCAAATGCCCTCTCCAACAACTGCCATACTGCCTACAATGGAGACCTGCAACCAGTTATGAGCTGTATTCCCACCTGCAGGATTTAAATATGGCTGATTTCCCACCCTTTGCCATGATTGGATGGTTTTGACAATGTTGAGCTAAGCTAGGCTAGGGGCAAACCTGCTTAGCTAAGGTTGGCAGTGCTTAAAGGGGCAGGTTCAGCATTGCTTACCAATGGGTAAAGCCACTTAGCTGGGCTATTCATTGCTTAGTATTCATATGTACATGATGCTTACACCTGGTCAGCATAGCTGTGCAATGCTTATCATTGCTTATGTTTTATTATATTGGTCTACCACCTGTATGGGACTGATTCCTCATTCATTACATAATATAGATTTATTTACCTTCCCTGATATCCCCCAGTGTGCTATAATTAATTTATTCTTGTGTGACTATACTGTATGGGGCACTTGTGTTTATATGGGGGGTTTACTACTTTATTAAACTGACACCTCACATCTGGGCCTAATATACTACTCTGGTTGAGAAAAATTAGTTACTTCTTACATAAATATACAAAAAATTAAAATTGTAATGTTTACACATACAAAAGGGAAATGGTTTTGGTGGGGCTTGAACTATAAATGACTATATTCAAGGTGTATGCACTAACTGCTACACTATTGCACTTATGCTAATATTGGATGTCTATTGCTTTTTAACTTGTTCTGTCATTTCAGCTGGGCTAAGCTTAGCTAAGCAATGGGTACACCCATGCAGCTATGCTTAAACTTTATTGCGTATGTAAAAAAATATATACTTGTTGTGTTTCTTGAGTTGTGCTCTTTAGAATAGTCATCCTAATGCTGAATCTGTTATTCTATTCCTTACTCTGACAGGTTGGGAGGTGTGCGCTATGGGCTTATGCTTAACCTGTTATTCTATCAACTTTATGGTTTGTTAGGGATGATTGTCCCTTATGGCTTTGTCCAGATTTCTTACCCTGATGGGTTGGGAGGTGTGTGCACTGTGTGCTTATAGAAAACATGTTATTATATCAACTTTATGGTTTGGTAGGGAAGATTGTCCATTATGGCTTTGTCCAGATTTCTTGCCTTGATGGGTTGAGGGTGTTACGAGCATTCTCGCTCATTTTAAATTGCTGAACAGTAATTCTGGAGTGCTGGGGGCTTGTGTATTGTGACAGCTCTGCTCTCAGACACATCCCCTGTGCTCATACACAGAACCATGTCTGTTTTACAGAATCACAGCACACCTGACACATATGCATGGCACACTGCTGTGCTGCGCAAGAATGGTCCCTCCCGTGCAGGAATAAGTTATTCCTGCACGGCTGTTTGCTGAATCTGGTGGATTGTCTTTTATTAGATAGATCAGGGTAGGATGATTTATCCTATATAGTTGTGTTTGTTTTTTTTAGGTCATCCATCCAAGGATATACAATTAAGAGTTAATACCTTGTTTTTTTTTGGTATGTTATGATGGTATAGATTCATTGTTGTAAGTAGGATTACCAAGCTATATGTATTTATTATATATCCTTTATAACAATGCAAGCGTATTTCATGTTAATAACTGTTTTGTAAACCATTGCCTATGCTGAACCAATTAATCGATGACCTGTATGTTTGTGTTTCAAAATAAGAAAATCAATAAACTTTTATTTGAAAAAAAAAGTATATTGTTAGTAGTGCTAAGTATGAAAGAGTTCATTTTTTATAGGTTAATCAGTGGTTATTAGGCTAATGCCTAATGAGATATTTTAAGCCTAGCCAAGTTTTTCCCAAATTTACCAAAATATTTCTGACATGTGACATGTGTCAATACCTCATGGAATTTCATGGCTATGATATAGGCTTTACCATAAGCTGTCCCTGTCCTTTAGGGGCAATCATGCCAAACCAGGAATAGATTTGCTATTTCTCATGCATTAGTCCAACTTATGTTTGAACAGGATTAGGGATGAGCTTTACTTCACATGAAAGGTAAGCCTGTTCTAGAGAAGGAGTATACTATGATACATGTACCTGTCCCTCCAACATGTCCTGTTTATGTCACAGGTGAGGTTTAGGTTCTTAGAATAGGTATTTCT
The DNA here is from genome assembly GCF_019279795.1 of Protopterus annectens. Taxonomy (NCBI): domain Eukaryota; kingdom Metazoa; phylum Chordata; order Ceratodontiformes; family Protopteridae; genus Protopterus; species Protopterus annectens. The sequence goes on from NC_056739.1 coordinate 1,757,048,854, forward strand.
GAAGCAATTTGTTTGATGGCTGTGTAACAAATCCATCAGTGTGGGATTAGAAGATGCTTTTAGGCTAGGCATAGGTCACTACTCAGCAGTCCATAGAAGACTAAGTGCAGAGATGGGGCTTTGAAATGATCTGCATAGGACTTGTCATTTACTTCCTGTATTCCTTTTGTGAGAAATCTGTGGTCTCTCAAGCTGCTTCAAATGCCTGGTCAAGTACATGTTGAAGAGTGCATTGTACTCAATGATTGATCCTGTGACAGCTGAGTACAGTAGAAAAATTACCTCTTTTGACCTGGACACCATACCCATACTTATAAGTTGTGCAACGTAGAATGATTTTCTTCCAAAGGTTATTATTATGCATTTTTTTGCCTTGAGTTTCACGCCACTTTTCTGGCACCAGAGATGTGGAGTGTAAACTGAACCCTGTGTCTCTCTAGTAGTAACTTCAAATAATGAGGAAAGTCAGAGTTACAGCAGCAGAGTTTGGCACCCTGAGCAATACAACTCTTTAACCCCCACTCCCACCCGTAAGTCATCACCAAAGCAATTTTTTAATAACAGCATGTAAGCTGCCATATATTTTCCTAATAGTAACAATGACTTATTAGGCAGCACCCCAAAACTCATTCTCACCTTTGTAAAAAAAAGAACAGTTGGAAAGCTTGCTGATTGGCAATCTGTTTGTCACTCCTACAACATGGCAGTTGAGGAAGTTGATCTTCCCTTTCCTTCTGATGACACCAAGAACAGCTGACTTTCCATATTTACCCATTTGTGTCTACTTGAAAACTGGTTATCAAGCCAGTGGGCTATGTTTGCTATGCCACTGAGGTCAATAAGCTCTTTACAATGCCTTCATTTAATAGTGCTGATGACCTTTGAGAGATTAAAATAAACTGTGTCCGCCACTTAACATGTTATCCAGTGCAACTGTAGTATTATTATTAAAGGTAACCAAATTTAGTATCCATGACCTTCACTCAACAGATCAGTGATGATTATTACCTAGAAGAATGGAATTACCTGCCTCCTCCTGAGGCACTTCTGTAGCAGATCTTCCTATAATTATGCACAAGACACTGGTGAAACTGATGGTGCTGTAGTTTGAGGGTTTAACTGCTGATTATCACTAATGGATAAGGGCCACTGAAGTTTGGAGATATTAGTTGAATAATATGTTAAAGAGCTTGCTAGATTATATTTTTTCACACTGAGGAAACTTTCACAATGTTGTTAAAGCATTTGGTACTAACAGTCTTGATTTTCACCAAGGCTACTTCAAGCTGATCAGGAGATATGACTGAATGGGGGCCACCATCAAAGTCCCATTTAGCACTAGTGTTAGTTATTATGGTTCTGAACTTGTAACTACATTTTTTTCTACAAGATACTGGCAATACCTTGAGTTTTAGAGCATATTGTACCCTTCAATTTCAGAGACCTCTCGCCCTGAATATTATCACTATAGTTCTGGATACGGGTCTATATTAGATCAGTGAACACTTAAAAAAGCGAATGCTGATTGATCGAACTTATTTAAGTGAATGCTTAAAATATCGAAGCAACAGAAACCCGAATTTTTTCCTAGGGAAAGAATTTGGTTGTCCGTTTCTGTTGCTTTGGTATTTTCAGTGCTGTGGTGGAAAGTTACGGGTCAGATTCAGGTAAGTGTGCGATTGTGTGAATGTGAGTGTTAGGGTGGGTTAGGTGAGTTAGGGTTAGGGCGTGGGTTCGGTATGTGTGCGATTGTGTGGATTTGAGGGTTAGGGTGGGTTAGGTGAGTTAGGGTTAGGGAGCGGGTATGGTGAGTGTGTGATAGTGACGGACCTTAGGGTTAGGGTTTGGGTTAAGGTAAGTGGATAGTTAGTGGTGTGTGTGTAGTTTAGTGTAGGGTTAGGTGTCAGATTTTAGGTGTATGTTTGTGGATTGCTGTTTGTTTGGTGTGCTTGTGTTGTGCGTATGTGTTTTGGATCAGCAAATTTTTCCATAGGAAAAAAATTGCTGATCTGACAGTTCGAGATTGTAAGCTTTCACTTACATAAGTTTGATCAATCAGCATTCACTTTTTTAAGCATTCGCTGATCTAATATAGAGCCCTGGATACTACCACTAAGTTTCCATACATAGTTAAGGAATCTTGAGATATATTTTCTTCCATTTTATTTGTAAGTATGAGACACAGGAGGTCTTACCTGAACAGCTTGTTCATGTTAGAAAAACATATGGAGCTAGATGGAGTTTTGTTTTTATTCCTAAAGTTGAGTACAATATGAGTTTACACTGAGGATTTTTTCCAGTGGTACAGTGTGTTTATTCTACATCACTATGAAGTGGTTTTCATTAATTTTCCAACAGCATTTTGTTCTAATGAGGACATGATTTATACTACATCTATCCAATACATTACTGAATTTACCAACATTGTCATGTACTAACATTATGGCGTATTCACAATTTAATTTATGGTCAGTGTTTGTGTTCTTTCAAGATCATGTGGTATGCAGTAGGCAGCAATTTTAAATGCTGAATGTAACTGATGGGTGCAGTGGGTATTCAGTTTTGAAGAAATCCCCAAATGTAGAGGTATTATGTATAGACTTAGCATTTGATATGATGGTAAACAACCCCTGTATCACAGGCAGATTTGACAAAGGAAGGGATAAGGCAAGTGCTGCAGAAAACAAAGGTATGTTGATCAAAATAATATTCCTAACATTTCTTCTTTTTGTTGGATTTTTAACAAGTTGTTTCAGGCAATCATTCTTAACATACCCAAGGTATTTTTACTAGAAGGGCAGTACTCCTAATGAATTCCATAACACTGGAGGTCACCCAGAATGACATTATCTTTATTACTAGTTTCTGTAAGTTAGCAAGGTATTTTTGTGCCCCCTTGGAGCCATAGAGGGAATGTGCTATCCACCAATTACATGGTAATCACTAGGACTGATGGCTGCAAGAGCTCTGCTTAGCTGTCCACTGTAGTTTAAAGTCAGTGGTCTTGTGAAAAGACTATTATTGCTATACGTGGACACGTCTGCTGTCATCACAGAGTCTAAGGAGTAGAAGGCACTATGCAGAATGTAGAGGATGCTTTATAGGCTCTTAAGCCTGTTTTCATTGTTAGTGCAGATTACACCTCACTGCATAGACAGCAAAGCATTAGAATATAAAAATCGGGTCGTTAAGGAGAAACACCTTCTCTTCATTATTCTTCTTAGCTGCTAATTTGGGGTGCCAAATTGAATTTATTAAAATATACTGGCAGGTGTCTAATCTTATATCTAAGACGGATGACTCCTAAAGGGAGAGCTAAATGATGATGAACGCTGTGTCCCTCCATGCAAGGGCACACTGAATCCCCCTTGACACAAGCAAGCTATGAAGTCAGTTCTGAAAGTGAACTGTCTTTTTTTAATAAATTATCTTGCCATTTTTAAAGAGAGAAGAATCTCACTCAGTATGACTTTTTCCTGTATCAGAGGGAGAACTGTGGGTAGTGTAGCCATATTATGAAAACAGTAGGATCTATTTCCCTCATAGTATAAATCCCCTCATCATTCTACCTCACATCAACAAAAGCAAGGCTAAAATTGGCTTTAGTACTCTGTAATCGTTGGACACTACCAGACCCTTCCCATAATTTTGGGCACAAGGATTCAGGTGACCAAAGGTCTTTCCTTATCAAGTTTAGTTCATTGTTTGTTGAATCAGTGAGGACCAACACTGATGATAATGCCATAAAGTCAGGCTCTTCTTATAACTTTACAGATAAGCAGATCCTGAGAGTGTTTTTGCTCCCTCACAACTTTTGGTATTATATATTGCAGGTTACCTGTGTAATACTAGTTATCAATAAGCAGATTAGGAGAGGAAGTATAATGCAGATCTGTTATTGATGGCTAACATCAGCAGTGTGCAGGCCCTAGAAATTTATATCAGTTTTTTTGTAGTGCAAAATATTGTCTCCTTACCTCATCCTGGGGGAGCAGGATTGTGTGTCCTTATGGGAATTTTTAATGAACGAATTATTAAATGTGAAATAGGGAGCATTTATTTAACCTGTTAATTACAAATTCCATCAACTGACAAATCTAATGGTACTACGGTGCATGATTTCATCATCCATGTCTCTGGAATATGAGATCATGTAGCTTTTTATAGTGCTTACTTTTATGTATCGGGTTGGGATAACATATTTGAGAGATTAATATTATTTTCTTTTATTTCTAAGTGCTTCTTTGGCTCCCTCCCTATTGACCTTCAAGTCCAACCCTGTTCATTATGATCGTCTATCCTTCCGTCCTACTACTTATAAGTTAAAAAAAACAGTGATGGAAAGGGCAAAACTTTATTCTGGCACCTGTACCTCTCAAGTGTACCACATTACAAGGAATGTACCTCATTTGGGGTCTTAAAAAGATCGTGTTCATCAATGTTCCACATTGAAAGGGTCTGTAACACATTCAGTGTTAGGAATTTTTTTAAGTGAAATCCATGGTAAATAGAAATAAATCATACTAATTCATTAAAAGATCTTCTTTTAAGTAAAACCAGCATATTTAACCATCCTGTGACCTTCTTAGCTAAAGTTGTTAGTAAGCCATTAGTACATGTTCCACATTTTGGCCATTTGTTCCACATTATGAGAGCTAGTATTCCTCATTTGGAGATGGATGGTTGAGAGCTATGTGAGTGGCACATATCATGAGACATTCCTGGGATTTATTAAACTCTGTGCAGGAATAGTGCTATTCCTGCATGGAGTGGTTTTTGTCCATGTAGAACAGCAGTGTGCCTTGCATATGCGTGAAGGTGCACTGCTGTTTAACCCACATGGACACGAACTGTGTACGGGTGTATGGGCATGTCTGAGTAGTGCACGGACACTAAACACACCCCCTGTATTCAGAACGTGCCATACGGCACTTTGTAAGCCATACTGTCATAATATTAGAGCTTTTCTCTAATATGCCAGTATTTCAGTGACCACAGACACGGAAATGTAAAATTGATCATTTCAGTCTCCGCGGACACTGAAATTCAAATAGCAAGAGTAAAGCAATACAGGGGGTGTGTCACAGCTTCTGTGACACACCCCCTGTATTGTTAAAGTGCCATATGGCACTTTTGCCTCCTGCAAAAGCAGGAAATGTGTGCAAATGTACACATAACAGGGGATAAATCCCCCAACAGTTAAAAAGCACAGTCCCACAAACACACAAAGTTGATAGAGAACATGTCATGCATCAGCATGAAACACACATAGAAGCTGGAAAGCCCAATCAATGCCAGTATTTTACAAATACAGTCCCAAGTAGTTGTCAGAACACCACAATATGCACCTATATCGTAAAAATATAATAATAATATATACTTATTTGTAATACCTTAAGGAATGTTTAAGTATAGCTAAGTGGGTGTGTACATTATGGCCGTCCCCTTAAACATGCCATAGAAGCTAAATGAAAATAGACAGGTAAAATTTGCAAGCCAAAATAGTGACATGGTTAGAGTTGCAGCTTTGCATGGAAGCGTTCACAGTTTGAGTCCCAAGACAAGCAACTTATTTTCCCATGTGAAAGTAGTGTTAAAATTATTTCAGTAAATTTAAATTACATACCAACTATTTTTATGTCAACCAGGGTAGAGTAGCAGTTCCAAATCTGATATGACAGTGTAGAAAAGATGTGAAACCCCCATATAAACACACGTGCCTCATACAGTATAGTCACACAAGAATATAATGTAATGAAAAAGCACATCAGGTGATGTCATGGAAGGTAAACGTAAAATTATAATGTGTATGTAAATATTATATAATATTATACAATGACTGGAGATTAACATATAAAAATGAGTATGCCAATTGGCCAGGCCAACCAGAGTGCCCATTGTACATCTGAGAGTATACTAATGGAAAAAGATCCGGTTGCCCGGACTTTTGTCCGTGTGTATAGCAATGGAAAAACAAAGATCTCCATTGCTTTTTTTAACATATCTTGCTATGTTTCACAATTTGAAGAACTAGTATAATATAGCAAGATAGCATAAAAAATGCAACGGAGATCTTCCTTTCAACAGAGAAAGGAAGATCTCCATTTTTCTTCTTTTGGCTTTTCCCAGTTAGGGGTCACCACAGCAGATCACCTGTCTGCACATGATTGGCAGTGGAGTTTTACTGTGTCGAGTTGCCAGTCTGGCACCCAACCTTCCACACATGCATGCAGTCATGCCTAGGGCCAATTTAGAGTGTCCAATCCACCTACAGCATGTCTTTGGGAGGAAATCCATGCGACCGCAGGGAGGACATGCAGACTCCACACAGAAGCCACCCCAGCCGAGGATCAAACCAGAGAGCCTCATGCTGTGAGGTGGCAATGCTAACTGCTGCACCACTGCTGCCACACAAAGGAAGATCTCCATTGCTATTTTTAATATATTTGACTATGTTATATGAGTTCTTCAACTTGTACAACATACCGAGATATGTTAAAAAAAGTCAATGAAGATCTTCCTATCTCCGTTGCTACCTCTGCACAGCACTGATGTACTGTGTAAGCATGGGAACACGTCATTTACGCATGCACAGTAGATCAGAAATGCCCCAGGATATGAGAAAACTGTGAAAGGGCAGCACAGAGGCATTATATAATGACATTTTTAAAAAAAGTATGTATTGTTTTCCTTAAATAATGTCATTGTATAATAGCAATAACCCATGGCCGGGTGTGGGCAATGCTGATTTTACCCATGGCTGGCTTTGTTTGTTCACTCAAGCTTCACCCTTGTGATCAAACCACACCAGCTATGGACAAATCCAGCATTACCCACACCCAGCTGTGAGTTATTGCTTAAATATAACATTATAATATCACTCCACGTTCCTGAGCACCCTGGAAACTATTAGGGTCCAACCCAAGATGTTCATACTAGATAACTTCAACTACCCCTCCATTAACAGGGAAAACTACTTATGCACCAATACACTGGCCCAACGCTTCCTGGAATTCATCAGTTTCAATGCCTTGGACCAGCTCATTCCTACCCCCACTATAGGAAGCAATATCTTTGACCTGGTTATTACTAACATGGGCAAACGTTGCTCAACACCAATAGTCAATTCCTCCCTGGTTAGATCCAACCACAAACTAATCACCATGGAAATCCACATCTCACCCACACCCTCTCAAAGGTAACTACCATGAAAAACTTCTCCAAAGCCGGCTTTGGGCTCCTAAAAACAGAGGTGGATAACTTCATGGCACCCATGTCAATGAAAAATAGATGCATGACTACCAAATCATACAACAATGCACTGTATAAACATGTACATAAATGCATGGAACTAGCCATACCCAACAGAACCAAGACACTGTCCTCCAAAACAAGGAAGCCAATCTGGTGGTCCCCTGCCATTAATAAACTCTACAATAGAAGGAAGAAACTGTTGCAGAAAATGGTGAAGTCCCAAGACTGGAAAAACTCCCTTATTACTCTCAACAAAAAGTTGAAATCCCTCATCAAAACCTCTAAAGCCAGCTATGAAGGCAGAATTGCAGCAGACACTAAACACAACCACAAAGCCTTATATACTTATATTAAGAATCTCCATGGCAATATTCAGGTTTGCTCTGAGTTACTACACAATGGTACCTCCTATACTGAGAATACAGATATTGACAACATACTGGCCGACAGATTCAGTGCCAATTTTACCCCCCCCCCAAAGGACCAATCACAGTACCGGAGAAATGCTAAGCACTCAACACTACTGCAGCACAGGTTAAAGCTGCATTGTCCAAGACCAAAAATACAGCTTCTATGGGACCTGACAATATCCCTAGATGTGTTCTGCATGAACTACAAAGTGAACTGGCACCACCTCTGTGTGCCCTGTTCAATCACAGCCTCACCTCAGGCTTTGTCCCTACCAAATGGTGCACTGCTACAGTCATCCCTCTCCATAAAGGGGTAGTGACTACAGACACTGGGAATTATTGCCCCATTAGCCTGATGAGTCTGATATATAAGGCTATGGAGCACATCATCATGGACCTAATTAACAAGGATATAGGGAATCTCCAAACTCTAGATCCCACTCAATTTGGTTTTGCCTGCTCAACCTGGTTGACTTCTTTGAGTCAGTCACCAGAGCTGTGGATGATGGCAAAGCAGTTCATACAGCCTACCTCGATCTGGCCAAGGCCTTTGCTACCATTCCCTACTCAAGAAAACTCACCAAACTTGGCATCAAGCCCTATATCACTAGGTGGGTTGCAAACTGGCAGCCAGATAGAACCCACAGTGTAAAAGTAGTGGACTCCAAGTCAGACTGTCGACCAGTCATGAGTGGAATCCCACAGGGATTTGTCCTGGGTCCTTTTCTGTTTGGCATCTACTTGTCAGTAGTCCAGGTCAACATGGAGGGACTCTGGCTGACCAAGTTCACAGATGACTGCAAGCTGGGAGCCATTATTAACTCCCCAAGTGATGTAGACACCCTACAGAAAGGCCTCAATGAGACCAATGACTGGTGTTGAAAACATGGTCTTAAGCTTAATGCCAAAAAATCTGTCATCATCCCCTTTTGAAAAACTCAGTTCCCACTAACTTCCACATTGTTGGGAGCCCACTGAACACTGAAGGCATTATAAGAGATCTGGGGGCACAGGTTGACAGCAACCGCTCCTTCGACCACCACATTCCCACTTTGGTCATAAAGTACTTCTATATGGCACATCTCATTACCAGGGGTTTTGCATCTAGGAAGAAAGAGGTCATCATCTCCCTCTACTCTTCCATCATTAGGCCAGTCATTGAGTATAATGCCCCATTTGGCGTGTACCTTACTAGACACATGCAACAGCTGGAAAGGCCAAAAAATCATCTCAAAAAGAGGATCCTAGGTCTTAAACACATGTCCTACATGGACAGACTAAAAAAACTCCAGCTATTCTCTGTCTCATATTGTCTACTAAGAGGTGATCTCTGCTTGACTTACAAAAGCTATGTCTGACCCAGCTC